>NC_088239.1:66440756-66740756 GCF_036934945.1 Oncorhynchus masou masou | reverse complement strand
TACAAGATCAAGTAGCTGAGCTGAATCCCAGATCAGAAAATGATTTTCCTGTATTGCATTATTCATCAGGAGGTGCTCTGTAAATGTGTTCTGAAAATGAGCCATGTTGTGGATACAGTCACTAACGTGGTAAACTTCATAAGAGCAAAATCTTTGTACCACAGGCAGTTTGTCTCGTTGTTGGAAGAGACAGTTGGCTCATGCAGATCTCCCTACCACAAAAACGTGAGATGGCGGAGTTTGGGGAAGGTTCTTAAAAGGATGTGGGACCTGAAGTCAGAGATTGTCCTTTCATTTGCAAAAACTCAGCAATATGTGGATTTCCCTCAACTACAAGATACATTTTTGATTTTGCCTTCACCGTGGACATCATGGCCCTCATGAATGAACTGAATTCCAAACAAGGGAAGGGCCTTTTTGAAAATCAGATGTGCCTTAACCAACCATGTTGTCCCACCTCCTACATATGCGATGACATCACCTGGTTTAAATGTCTCTAGAGACTATCTCTCTCATCATTACTCAATGCCTAGCTTTACCTCCAATGTACTCTCTTCCTACCATACCTTTGTCTGTACATTATTTCTTGAATCTATTCTATTGTGCCCAGAAACCTGCTCCCTTTACTCTCTGTTCTGAATGTGCTAGACAGCCAGTTCTTATAGCCTTTAGCCGTACCCTTATCCTACTTCTCCTCTGTTCCTCTGGTGATGTGGAGGTTAATCGAGGTCCTGCAGTGCCTAGCTCCACTCCCCAGGTGCTCTCATTTGTTGACTTCTGTAACCATAAAAGCCTTGGTTTCATGCATGTTAACATTAGAAGCCTATTCCCTAAGTTTGTTTTACTCACTGCTTTAGCACACTCTGCCAACCCGGCTGTCTTAGCCGTATCTGAATCCTGGCTCAGGAAAACCACCAAAAACCCTGAAATCTCAATCGCTAACTATAACATTTTCCGCCAAGATAGAACTGCCAAATGGGGCGGTGTTGCAATCTACTGCAAAGATAGCCTGCAGAGTTCTGTATTACTATTGTGAGGGTTGAAAATATGCTTGGCCGATCATGAAGGTGTCTGTGTGTGTTGGAAGTAACATTTTGCAACATATGGTGTGACTAGCGGAAAGGCTATGGCTAACCTTGGGTTTAGGCAGTTATCATTAGTTATGGGGGACACATACAGAGCATAGTGTTGCGAAAACAAACTGTCTTTTGTTAGACATTAACAAGAACCGGATGTGTGATAACTGTATCTAGGGTATGAGTGCATAGATATTCTGCCCAGCAACAGCTACACCTGCCAATGGCAGCGCCTTGGGGGCTGGGACCAGCCTGTGCGCCAAAGATAGGCTGAGTGAGTTTAAACCACGCTCAGCCTCTACTTTCACAGGCCAGCTCAGAAGCAGGAACTACTTCTGTCAGAGTATTTAAGAAGAAACTATTAGGGTGTTGGCTAGTTCTCTGTACTGCCCTGCGTGGTGTTACAGCGAACCCGTATATACGAAAATTGCATTTACCATTTATTGCTAAGCTAATAAAAGTACAAAGTATACAATCGGTGACTCAGTGTCATAACTTGTTCTGATACCAGATTCGAATTGACGCAGCCCTAACACTATCCAAGTCTGTACCCAAACAATTCGAGCTTCTACTTGTAAAAATTCACCTTTCCAGAAACAAGTCTCTCACTGTTGCTGCTTGCTATAGACCTCCCTCTGCCCCCAGCTGTGCCCTCAATACCATATGTGAAATGATTGCCCCCCCATCTATCTTCTGAGCTCGTGCTACTAGGTGACCTAAACTGGGACATGCTTAACACCCCGGCCATCCTACTATCCAAGCTTGATGCCCTCAATCTCACACAAATTATCAATGAACCTACCAGGTACAACTCCAAATCTGTAAAGACGGGCACCCTCATAGATGTCATCCTAACTAACTCGCCCTCCAAATACACCTCCGCTGTTTTCAATCAAGATCACTGCCTCATTGCCTGCGTAATGCGTCTGCGACCACCCCTCATCACTGTCATACGCTCTCTAAAACACTTCTGCGAGCAGGCCTTTCTAATCTACCTGGCCGGGATATCCTGGAATGACATTGACCTCATCCCGTCAGTAGATGATGCCTGGCTATTCTTTAAAAGTGCCTTCCTCACCATCGTAAAAAAAACATGCCTAATTTAAAAAAAAATTGAACTAGGAATAGATATACAGTGGGGAGAACAAGTATTTGATACCTGCAAAATCGGCAGTGTTTTCCTACTTACAAAGCATGTAGAGGTCTGTAATTTTTATCATAGGTACACTTCAACTGTGAGAGACGGAATCTAAAACAAAAATCCAGAAAATCCCCCAAGATGACAAGGTGAAAATCTGTCGTTCTGCCCCTGAACAAGGCAGTTAATTAACCCACCGTTCCTAGGCCGCCATTGAAAATAAGAATGTGTTCTTAACTGACGTGCCTAGTTAAATAAAAAGGTATAAAAAAATATAGAGAAAAATACAAATTTTTAAAAATAAATCGGCACCCAAAAATACCAATTTCCGATTGTTATGAAAACTTGAAATCGGCAATTCCGATTAATCGGTCGACCTCTACTCTGGACGGCTCTGACTTAGAATACGTGGACAACTACAAATACCTAGGTGTCTGGTTAGACTGTAAACTCTCCTTCCAGACTCACATTAAGCATCTCCAATCCAAAATGAAATCTAGAATTGGCTTCACTCAATCTAGAAAGCATCCTTCACTCATGCTGCCAAACATACCCTCATAAAACTGACCATCCTACCGATCCTCGACTTCGGTGATGTCATCTATAAAATAGCCTCCAACACTCTACTCAACAAACTGGATGCAGTCTATCACAGTACCTTCCGACATTACTAGTCTGTTCCCTATTAGATGACCAGCGGGAGAAGTATACATCGGTGCTGCGTACTTTGAACAGTGAGTTCTCGTTGAGTTGAGGATTTCAAAGTGTTGGAAAATGACATGCTGTTGGTTTCCTCTCCTTTCACCTTCAATGTGGATAACGCTCCCACTGACCTGCAACTTGAGCTTATCGATCTTCAGTCTGATGCAGTGATTGGAGAACTATTCAAAACAATGACACTGACGAGGTTCTATGCATCTCTCAATGAACAAAACTTTCCAAAGATTATAAGATGTTTGTACTGTTTGTGTCAACCTATGTATGTGAACAGAAATTTTCAGTGATGAAATATAACATGTCAAGCCACAGTGTCACGCCGTGACCTTAGAGATCCTTTTTATGTCTATTTTGGTTTGGTCAGGGCGTGAGTTGGGGTGGCCATTCTATGATTTTGTGTTCTGTTTTCTATTTCTGTGTTTGGCCGGGTGTGGTTCTCAGAGGCAGCTGTCTATCGTTGTCTCTGATTGAGAACCATAGTTAGGTAGCCTTTTCCCACCTGTGTCTTGTGGGTAGTTGTTTTCTGTTTTGTGTCTGTACCAGACAGAGCTGTTTCGGTTTCGTTTGTTCTCTTTGTTGTTTTGTTAATAAAAGTATGAACACGTACCATGCTGCGCTTTGGTCCTCTCCTTCCAACACAGATCATCTCTTACTGACTCTCACCTATCCTGCGCATGGTGACATCAGAAACTATACCTGACTTCACTGCTTTAGTCAATGCCCATCAGACACTTCACTCCTCACACTGATTGAGTAGTTTAAATGTAATGTTGAGCTCTTTTTCTTGTGTTTTTGTGCATACTCGTTAACAAGAGTTCAGTCCGTGGTGTTGAATGCACAGTGTACTTTTCTCTCCGTGTAGTTCATTGATGTTTAATAATGAAAATACCTACCAAAATAGAACATGGATGTGGTTCATTTCTTTGCATGTTAAAAAAGTAAAATAAAGTAGCTTATCTGGACATGATTTACAGTAGATATATCTGTCAACATAGTCATACACATGGAAGTTATTATTATGATTCTGTCCCGTGATGAAAAAAAATATATTCTAATGTGGCCCTCCATGGAAAATAATTGTCCAGGCCTGGTCTATACAATCTCTGTACATACCTCGCAGGTTGCTTTTCAGCAACATGTCAACATCAAAAGCACCCAACAGCGCTCTTGCCATCAGTGGAACTGTTGGCATGGTTGCATGGCCGCCCTCCAGATGTTCTTTGGAACCATAACGTTTGAGCCTGGAAAACATTAATAATTCCGCCAGATGCTGTGAAAGACTAGAAAGTACTTTAAGTACAGTAGCATACATCCTCTGTATTTAAAATAGACATGCTAGCTAATACTGTGAATTGATTGATTTGTACTACAAAATAAACCTTCTCAATATTTATCTTTAAACTCCGATTATATAAAAGTTAATAATGTACTGTTGAAAGTAAATGCACATATAAGGAGGCCTGTTTTAACCTTTAGCTAAATAAACCAATGCAGTCATCTCAAAACTGAGCAAGCTAACGGTAGCCACTAAGCTAATAGCAAGCAACCCTATAGACTTGACAGGCTAGCGTTAGCGCATTTATCTTAGTATTAGCATATAGTTTTTCTACAAAATAAAACTAATATATAACACTTGGATGGGGAAATACAGTGCCTATAAAATATAAACGAAGTAGAAAATATACCACAGTATTACCTCAGATGAGCTATAAATCAATAAGTTCAAACCAAAATATTAGCATGTGCCATTTCTTATGTTATCCTATGGGCTAGCCAAGCTTAGACGCAAAATCCAGTCATCTCAATGTCAAGATTGCTAACGGTTTTCACTCGATCAATTTACACATTTAAACTTTATACTTTCAACATCGGTAAGTATCACTCAGAACCATTTAGACTAACATTTTCTATAGATCATGTGCTTGTGTACACCACATACATTACCTGTTTAACAGAAGAAAAAAAAAGGAGACAGGAGGAAAAACAGTTCGAGTTGTCACCATAAACGGTTTGAGTTGTCACCATAAACGGTTTGAGTTGTCACCATAAACGGTTTGAGTTGTCACATCCATCTTTCTTCGAGTGTTGTTGAGGGGAGGGGAGATGTTCATACCACACCTCCTGATGGTGGCAATATATGCATAAATGATTCCCAATGTAAATCTTTGGAGGATTCAGTCCAGAATAATAGTGGATTACAACCATACTGCAATCATTGATTACAACAATAATATATAAATCATGTTTTAAATACAATGTGATGCAATAACCTTATAGGCAGCCACGACTAGAGTGTATGAAAGTAAACAGGTTTCTGTGCGTTTTCAAAACTTGTACATAAACAAATTATAAACCTACAATAGTTGCCTACGCCATCTCAATCTAATCTCAAAATGAGAAGGCAAGTATCATCTAACCAAAAGGTTGCTGGTTCAAAACCCCAAGACAACTTAGTAAAATATATGTCAATGTTTACTCGAGCAAGGCACTTAACCCTAATTGCTCCTGTAAGTTGACTAAATGTACTTGACTATTGCACATGTTATTTCCTCAAGTTTCTAACTGTAGTTATATTATCAAACACCACATAATAATAACTTCCATTTTTTAAATGAAATTCATTACATATTAAATTACATATTTACACTTTTGTTAATCCCTTTGAGGCCTTGTTCTCATTCAGCATTGACATAACTATCTTCAGATCCTCCCTATTTTTTTTGCAGCCACATTTCTTCACAACGTAACCTTTTAGAAAATAAAGACAAGCACAACCAAAGACAGGCACAAGAGACAACCAATTACAAGCCGTTATTAATCATCGGCTAACAGAGGTCACATAAGACAACACAAAAAAAACATTTGATAAACAATGAGGATGACTACATTCGGGATTGTCAAAAACAGTAGATAATAATGAACTACTTGCTGTTTTGCCTTCTTCTGCGGTCACGAAATGCCAGTGTAGTCTGGTTGTAGTGTTGTGACTACTAATTTACTACTAACATCAAGTAGTAAAAACTGTACCTGATTACTATTAAGAAAGACTGTTTAAGAAAAATAATATTAACTATAAATAATTAGGTGGGTGCTTATATTTGTCCTACAAGTGTCATGTACAAGTGTGTATTATGTGTATTATGCCGCGCCTGTGTAGTAAAGCTGTAATGTTTTGACTACTTATTTACTTCCATCTACAAACATCAAACAGCAAAACCCTCTACTGGAAAGACTACACAACTCTAGTTGAGTAGTGCATAAACTACACATTCACAACACAATCCCTACAAGTCTCTACATAGTCACTACTGCACGAATAGGTTTTGTGTAGTAATTCAGTAGTACCTTAGGTAGACTGAAATAGGTAGACCGAAATACAGTCTCAAATGACACCCTATTCCCATGCAAAATACTACTTTCTGCTTGAGCCTTACTCCCCATACAGTACACCACTTTTCACTTGAGGCATATTCCCCATATAATGCGCTACCTTTTACTATATGGGGCAAGAGGCCATGTGTACTTCTTGGTGCTTCTTGCTACTTCCTGTACTTTCACTATGATGTAACCCTTCTAATACTTCTTTATGTTAATTCAGCATTGTCTCTAGTGGCCCTCTTACTGGAAAACACAATTGTACAGATGATGTAGTACATACAGGGTTGAGGCAGAGCAAGATCAGGGGAGTCAACTGTGTGTGCGCGTGTGTAGCTATGGTTAGGTTTAGGGTTAAGGTTAGGGTTAAGCTAAGTGTTAGGGGTTAGGAAAAAATAGGATTTTGAATGGGACTGAATGATGTATAACTGACCCTGTGGGTACACAAGACTGTGTGTGTGTGTGTGTGTGTGTGTGTGTGTGTGTGTGTGTGTGTGTGTGTGTGTGTGTGTGTGTGTGTGTGTGTGTCACATTCATAGCATATTTGTCCTGATTGAGTTTGACTGTCTTTCACATCTGATCACTCATCACGCTGACTCTGCATAAGAGACCATTCTTTATCTTAAAACATACACACACACACACACACACACACACACACACACACACACACACACACACACACCACACACACACATATATACTTACATAATTCAGCAGACTGAGGACAGGCTGCTCAAGATCAAACCAAATATTTGTCAACAACCTAACCCCCTCTCTGACACAGACACACAACCTCCGCAGCACTTTTAATCTAGCCCCTCTAATCAGAGATGATTCAGACCTGTGCCAAGTGAGGTTTAGTCGGTAAGGTAAAATGTTAAGAAATGTTATTTAAGCTAACATGATTCCCTATTATACATGACAGACAATCATATCCGTTTAATAGAATAGTACCCACTAGAACAGGCTCCAAGTGAGTTTACGCTCTAGTCAATCAGTCAGGCGTTTTCTGTATTGACCTTAGTGATCACTATTTTACAGCCTGTGTTCATAATGGCTGCTCAGTGAAAGGACCTGTCCTGATTTGTCATAGACGTTTGCTAAAAAACTTTTATGAGGAAGCCTTCCTCCATGACCTGACCTCTGTAAATTGGTATTGAATCATCTTGATCCGCTCTGTTGAAGACGCTTGGATCTTTTTTTATATTTTCAGTGGTATTGTTAACAATCACGCCTCCATAAACAAAATGAGAATTGAAAACATGTTTAGCCCCTAGTTTGACCGTGATCTGGCAGAGTTACTCCACCTCAAGAATTTCATTTGGCGAAAGGCTCGCCACACGCATACTCAGGCTGACTACAAAGTTTCTCCCGGCAGGCGGTCACTAAGTCCGAGGTCTTAATAACCCCTTTTGGGATAGGGGGCAGCATTTTCACTTTTGGATAAATAGCATGCCCGATTTCAACTTCCTGCTACTTATGCCAAGAACATAAGATATGCATATTATTAGTAGATTTGGATAGAAAACACTCTGAAGTTTCTAAAACTGTTTGAATCATGTCTGTGAGTATAACAGAACTAATGTAGCAGGCAAACCCTAAGGGCTAACCATTCAGAATTATTTATTTTTGGAGGTTGCTGTCTGTTCAATGAATTCTCATGGGGAAACAATATTTCTTAGGCACTTGTTTGCAGTTCCTACCGCTTCCACTGGATGTCACCAGTCTTTGGAATTTGGTTGAGGTTATTCCTTTGTGCAATGATGAAGTACAGCCATCCTGGAAAAGGGTAACGCTGTTTAGAGTTGGCCAAGACTCCTCTCGTCCTCTTCAATTTGATCGATTATTAATGTTTAAAAATACCTAAAGTTGTATTACAAAAGTAATTTGAAATGTTTTGGCAAAGTTTACAGGCAACTTTTGAGATATTTTGTAGTCACCTTGCGCAAATTAGAAGCTGTTTTTTTCTGAATCAAACGTGTCAAATAAATGGACATTTTGGATATATATGGACAAATTAATCAAACAAAAGGACCATTTGTGATGTTTATGGGACATATTGGAGTGCCAACAAAATAAGCTCGTCAAAGGTAAGGCATGTTTCATATTTTATTTCTGCATTTTGTGTAGCGCCTGCAGGGTTGAAATATGCTGCTCTTTGTTTACTGCTGTGCTATCATCAGATAATAATAGCTTCTTATGCTTTCGCCGAAAAGCCTTTTTGAAATCTGACATATTGGCTGGATTCACAACGAGTGTAGCTTTAATTTGCTATCTTGCATGTGTGATTTAATGAAAGTTTGAGTTTTACAGTATTTTATTTGAATCTGGCACTCTGCATTTTCCCTGGAAATTGGCCAAGTGGGACATTTGCATCCCCTTATCCCAGAGAGGAGCTCCTTAAACTTGACCCCAATAAAACATCTGGGTCAGATGGTTTAGACTGTTTCTTCTTTAAGGTTGCTGCCCCTATCATCACCAAGTCAATCGCTGACCTTTTTAATCTACCTCTCCTTTCTGGGGAGGTTCCCATTGCTTGGAAGGCAGCCACGGTCCTTTATTTAAAAGGGGGAGATGAAGCTGATCCGAACTGTTGTAGGCCAATTTCTATTTTGTCCTGTTTATCAAGGGTGTTTTAAAAACTTGTCAATAATCAACTGATTGGCTTTGATGTCTATATAGTATTCTCTCTGGCACGCAATCTGGTTTCAACTCAGGTTACGGATGTGTCACTGCAACATTAAAAGGTCCTCAATGATGTCACCATTGCCCTTGATTCTAAGCAATGCTGTGCTGCTATTAAAGATCCCATTACAATATCATAATTTGTCAATTCCTATTATGACAACCTTTACAGCTCTCAATTTCAGGAAGATGGTTGTGAAAGCTACATTTGCCACATTCAGAATTATGTCCCTGTAATTGAGGATGATTTCCAATCAGTTTGCGATTCACCTGTGTCAATTGAAGAAATTAGAGAGTCTCTGAATTCAATGAAAAAAGGGAAATCACCTGGCCCTGATGGCCTGTCAGTTGAATTCCATAAACAGTTTTGGGAGTTACTAGAAGATCCGATTTTCAATATGTTTCAAGATTGCATTAAAAATGGGGAAATGGTCTCCACTATGAAACAGAGCCTTATTTCATTGATTCCAAAGCCCTTCTCTCATTGACAATTGGAGACCAATTACTTTATTAAATGTTGATTGCAAATTGATTGCTCTGGTTTATGCCAAAAGATTAGAGAAAGGAATAGATACCATTATAATTGAGACTCAAACAGGATTTATGAAGGGCCGTCACATAAACTCTAACATCCGTTTAGTCTTGGACCTTATAGATTATTCAGTTGCAATTGACTCAGATGCGGTTGTCCTATTTTTGGAATTCTGTAAAGCCTTTGACACAATTGATAATGAATTTCTCTTTAGGCCCCTTAAATTTTTTGGATTTGGTGAAAATGTTATTAAAGTAATTTGCATGTTTTACAAAGATATAAATAGTTCTGTGCTACTAAACCTTAATATTTCCAAAAGATTCAGTATCAACAGTGTATGACAGGGATGCCCAATTTCAGCATTTTTATTTATTTTGGTTGTGGAACTTCTATCTCTAGATATTCTGAATAATGCACATTTGTATGGCTTAACCATTTTTAACAAAGGATTCAAAATTTCCCAACTGGCTGATGATACTACTCTTTTCTTAAGAGACAAAGACCAAGTCGCCCATGCCCTTAAAGCTATAACTGCATTTTCTATTGCATCAGGATTAATGCTGAATGTTTCTAAATGTGAAATATGTTTATTTGACTCTGATGATAAAGCAATTAAATATTTAGGAATACATCTGTCAAAAAAAACACTTAAACAACATTTGAATTTCTCTTAAAATTAAGAGAACTAAAAATATATTTAATAATTGGCTACAAAGAGACCTTTCTATACTTGGGAGAGTACTTCTGTCCAAGGCAGAGGGACTGTCTCATTTTGTGTACCCCTCATTATCCTTATGTGTAAATCTTGTAAAGAGATCAATAAGAACTTTGACTTCATCTGGAAAAAAACAAGTCTCAAACTAAAACAAAAAATCTGTCTTTTCTAACAAAAGAGCTGAAGGCGGTATAGAAGTATTGGATTCATTCCAGGTGACCACCTCGTGAAGATGGTTAAGATAATGCCAAGAGTGTGCAAAAGCTGTCATCAAGGCAAAGGGTTGCAAAAAATATATTTTGATTTGTTTAACACTTTTTGGTTACTACATGAGTCCATGTGTTATTTCATAGTTTTGATGTCTTCACTATTATTCTACAATGTAGAAAATAGTACGAATAAAGATAAACCATTGAATGAGTAGGTGTGTCCACACTTTTGACTGGTATTGTATGCAGCCCTAAAAGTTGTGCAAGGCTGATGATGATTCACAGCTGTAATTGTTGTCAAAGGTTGTCAAAGGTGCTTTCACCAAGTATTACCTATTACCTCCAAGTATTACCTCTGGGCTGTGAAGACATACCTCAATATATTTATCTTTTGAAGATTTATCATTTTTCTTTCACTTTGAAAATGTAGAGTAGGTTGTGTTCATCGGTAGGAAAACAATCTTTTTAAAATACACTTTTTAGGCAGCAAAATGTGGAGACTGCTCAAGGGGAGTGTGTAGACTTTCACTAGCGACTGTTAATTGTTTTTGATCTTATGCTAAAAAATGATATGTAATGTGTATTTTCTAAAATAACCTAACCTGAAAATGGGCAGATTTATTGCAACCGTTTACTGAGAAGGCTGTTCCAGTTAACATGATGTAGGTAGTCTCGAACAACAGTACTCTCCTCACTTCTCTAACAGGCATTCTGAACATGCGTTGTGGGTAAACCTACCTATTTGTCACACTCTGACCATTATTTGAGTTTGTTTCTATGTTTTGTTTGGTCAGGGTGTGATATGAGTGGGCATTCTATGTTGCATGTCTAGTTAGTCTGTTTAAGTGTTTTGGCCTGATATGGTTCTCAATCAGTGTCGTTGTCTCTAATTGGGAACCATATTTAGGTAGCCTGTTTTGTATTGTGGTTCGTGGGTTATTGTCTATGTGATGTTGCATGTTTGAACTCAGTTTTGATAGCGGTCACGGTCGTTTGATATTTTGTTTTTTTTAGTGTACTTTGTTTGTTTTCATCTATCATTAAAAGGATGTATTCACATCACACTGCGCTTTGGTCTCCTAACTATGACTTTTGTGACAGAATAACGCACCAACAATGGACCAAGCAGCGTGGGGACGGCCAGCAGTGGCAAAGAACGCAGGACTCATGGACGGCGAAGGACCCTGGGCACAGCCAGGGGAATATCGCCGCCTCAAAGCAGAACTGGAGGCAGTGAAAGCAGAGAGGCGCCGGTATGAGGAGGCATCACGGCAGCGTGACTGGAAGCCCGAGAGGGAGCCCCAAAAATGAATTGGGGGGGGCACACGGGGAGTGTGGTGAAGCCAGGTAGGAGACCTGTGCCAACTTCCTGTGCTTACCGGAGAGAGAGAGAGGGACCGGGCAGGCACCGTGTTATGCGGTGGAGCGCACAGTCTCCCCAGTGCCCCCAGTGCATGTGCATAGCCTGGTGCGGTATATTCCAGCTCCTCGTATCGTCCGGGCTAGAGTGGGTATCGAGGCAGGTGCCATGAAGCCGGCTTTACGCATCTGGTCTCCAGTGCGTCTCCTCGGGCCGGCGTACATGGCATGGCACCAGCCTTACGCATGGTGTCCCCGGTTCACCAGCACAGCCCAGTGCGGGCTATTCCACCTCGCCGCACTGGCATGGCTACCGGGAGCATTCAACCAGGTAAGGTTGGGCAGGCTCGGTGTTCAAGAGCTCCAGTGCGCCTGCACGGTCCGGTCTATCCAGTGCCACCTCCACGCACCAGCCCTTCGGTGGCAGCCCCTCGCACCAGGCTGTCTCTCTCTCTCTCATCCCTACAGGTGCTCCCGTCAGCCAGGAGCAGCCAGAGCCGTCAGCCAGCCAGGAGCCACCTGTCACGCCGGCGATGCTGGAATCTCCGCTATGCGGATGACACACATGGTGAAGCTCCAAAATTGCCCTTGCTAGAAGCATGTGTTTCAGACATAAGGAAGTGGATGGCTGCAAACTTTCTACTTTTAAACTCGGACAAAACAGAGATGCTTGTTCTAGGTCCCAAGAAACAAAGAGATCTTCTGTTGAATCTGACAATTAATCTTAATGGTTGTACAGTCGTCTCAAATAAAACTGTGAAGGACCTCGGCGTTACTCTGGACCCTGATCTCTCTTTTGAAGAACATATCAAGACCATTTCAAGGACAGCTTTTTTCCATCTACGTAACATTGCAAAAATCAGAAACTTTCTGTCTAAAAATGATGCAGAAAAATTCAACCATGCTTTTGTTACTTCTAGATTAGACTACTGCAATGCTCTACTTTCCGGCTACCCGGATAAAGCACTAAATAAACTTCAGTTAGTGCTAAATACGGCTGCTAGAATCCTGACATATTACTCGTGCTAGCCTCCCTACACTGGCTTCCTGTCAAAGCAAGGGCTGATTTCAAGGTTTTACTGCTAACCTACAAAGCATTACATGGGCTTGCTCCTACCTCTCTCTCTGATTTGGTCCTGCCGTACATACCTACACGTACGCTACGGTCACAAGACGCAGGCCTCCCAATTGTCCCTAGAATTTCTAAGCAAACAGCTGGAGGCAGGGCTTACTCCTATAGAGCTCCATTTTTATGGAACGGTCTGCCTACCCATGTCAGAGACACAAACTCCGTCTCAACCTTTAAGTCTTTACTGAAGACTCATCTCTTCAGTGGGTCATATGATTGAGTGTAGTCTGGCCCAGGAGTGGGAGGGTGAACGGAAAGGCTCTGGAGCAACGAACCACCCTTGCTGTCTCTGCCTGGCCGGTTCCCCTCTTTCCACTGGGATTCTCTGCCTCTAACCCTATTACAGGGGCTGAGTCACTGGCTTACTGGGGCTCTCTCATGCCGTCCCTGGAAGGGGTGCGTCACCTGAGTGGGTTGATTCACTGATGTGGTCATCCTGTCTGGGTTGGCGCCCCCCCTTGGGTTGTGCCATGGCGGAGATCTTTGCGGGCTATACTCAGCTTTGTCTCAGGATGGTAAGTTGGTGGTTGAAGATATCCCTCTAGTGGTGTGGGGGCTGTGCCTTGGCAAAGTGGGTGGGGTTATATCCTTCCTGTTTGGCCCTGTCCGGGGGTGTCCTCGGATGGGGTCACAGTGTCTCCTGACCCCTCCTGTCTCAGCCTCCAGTATTTATGCTGCAGTAGTTTATGTGTCGGGGGGCTGGGGTCAGTTTGTTATATCTGGAGTACTTCTGTCCAATTCGGTGTCCTGTGTGAATCTAAGTGTGCGTTCTCTAATTCTCTCCTTCTCTCTCTCGGAGGACCTGAGCCCTAGGACCATGCCCCAGGACTACCTGACATGATGACTCCTTGCTGTCCCCAGTCCACCTGGCCGTGCTGCTGCTCCAGTTTCAACTGTTCTGCCTTATTATTATTCGACCATGCTGGTCATTTATGAACATTTGAACATCTTGGCCATGTTCTGTTATAATCTCTACCCGGCACAGCCAGAAGAGGACTGGCCACCCCACATAGCCTGGTTCCTCTCTAGCTCTCTTCCTAGGTTTTGGCCTTTCTAGGGAGTTTTTCCTAACCACCGTGCTTCTACACCTGCATTGCTTGCTGTTTGGGATTTTAGGCTGGGTTTCTGTACAGCACTTTGAGATATCAGCTGATGTACGAAGGGCTATATAAATAAATTTGATTTGATCTCCCTCCTGTCCGGAGCTGCCAGAGCCGCTCCTCAGTCCAGAGGCGCCTTTCCATCCAGTGGTGCTCTCTACGATGATCTTCAGTCCGGTGCCCGCTGCGAGGGTCCCCGCTCCAGAGGCGCCACCTAAGTGGGCCAAGACTGAGGTAGAGCGGGGTCCACGTCCCGCACCGCGAAAAAGGCCCACCCGGACCCTCCCCCTTTGATTAGGTTTTTTCGGCCGGAGTCCGAACCTTTGTGGGGGGGTACTGTTACGCCTTGACCTGATTATTCTTTGTTTTCTTTATATATTTGTTAGGTCAGGGTGTGACATGGGTGATGGATGTGTTTTTGTACTGTCTAGGTTTTTTTTGTAGGTTTATGGTGTTGTTTACCATCTAAGTATTTGTATGTCTATGGTTGCCTTGATTGGTTCTCAATTAGAGGCAGCTGTTTATCGTTGTCTCTGATTGGAAACCATATTTAGGCAGCCATCTTTGGGTTTTTTGTGGGTTATTGTCAATGTGATGTTGCATGGTCACGTTCGTCTGGTTATATTGTTTGTTTTGTGTACTTCGTGTTCGTCTTTCATTGAAAATATGTATTCGCATCACGCTGCGCTTTGGTCTCCTCACTACGACGATTGGGACACTATTGTTACATTTACATTTAAGTCATTTGGCAGACGCTTTGTTCACCTAATACCTTTTTTGCACTATTGGTTAGAGCCTTAAGTAAGCATTTCACTGTAAGGTTGTATTCGACGCACGTGACAAACTTTGATTTGACTATTTGATGCTAGTGCAGTCCGCCACAGGATGTTTTTGTGCTAATCGAGGGTAGTCAAGTCTGGAGTGAACCAAGGGCAATATCTGTTCTTAGTTCTAAATTTTTTTGAAAGGGGCATGCTTATTTAAGATGGTGAGGAAATTACTTTTAAAGAATGACCAGGCATCCTCGACTGACGGGATGAGGTCAATATCCTTCCAGGATACCCGGGCCAGGTCGATTAGAAAGGCCTGCTCGCAGAAGTGTTTTAGGGAGCATTTTACAGTGATGAGGGGTGGTCGTTTGACCGTGGATACAGGCAATGAGGCAGTGATCGCTGAGATCCTGATTGAAAACAGCTGAGGTGTATTTGGAGGGCAAGTTGGTCAGGATGATATCTATGAGGGTGCCTATGTTAATGGATTTAGGTTTGTACCTGGTGGGTTCCTTGATAATTTGTGTGAGATTGAGGGCATCTAGTTTATTGTAGGACTGCCGGGGTGTTAAGCATATCCCAGTTTAGGTCACCTAACAGAACGAACTCTGAAGATAGACAGGGGGCAATCAATTCACATATGCTGTCCAGGGCACAGCTGGGAGCTGAGGGGGGGTCAAAAACAACTGCTTCTATTCCCAAGCCATAAGACTGCTAAATAGCTACACGGACTATCTGAGTTGACCTAAATGTCTAAATCATTTATTTTTTGCACACTCACAGGGCCCTACACACTGTCACTCCAACACACACACAAACACAACATTTGCTCACATGCATATACATTTATACTGACTCTACACACCCACTCACATACAGACATATGCTGCTGCTACTCTGTTTATCATATATCCTGATGACAAGTCACCTTTGCCCAATGCATATCTACCTATATGCAGTTGAAGTCAGAAGTTTACATACACCTTAGTCAAATACATTTAAACTGAGTTGTTCACAATTCCTGACATTTAATCCTAGTAAACATTCCCTGTCTTTGGTCAGTTAGGATCACCACTTCATTTGAAGAATGTGAAATGTCAGAATAATAGAGTGATTTATTTCAGTTTCTTTCTTCTCATTCCCAGTGGGTCAGAAGTTGACATACACTCAATTAGAATTTGGTAGCACTGCCTTTAAATTGTTTATCTTGGGTCAAACGTGTCAGTTAGCCTTCCACAAGCTTCCCACAATAAGTTGGGTGAATTTTGACCCATTCCTCCTGACAGAGCTGGTGTAACTGAGTCAGGTTTGTAGGCCTCCTTGCTCGCACACGCTTTTTCAGTTCTGCCCACAAATGTCATATAGGATCGAGGTCAGGGCTTTGATGGCCACTCCAATACCTTGACTTTGTTGTCCTTAAGCCATTTTGCAACAACTTTGGAAGTACGTTTCGGGTCATTGTCCATTGTGAAGACCCATTTGCGACCAAGCTTTAACTTTGTGACTGTCTTGAGATGCTGCTTCAATATATCCAGACCATTTTCTGTCCTCATGATGCCATCTATTTTGTGAAGTGCACCAGTCCCTACTGCAGCAATGTACCCCCACAACATGATACACCGTACTTCACAGTTGAGATGGTGTTCTTCAGCTTGCAAGCATCCCCCTTTTTCCTCCAAACATAATGATGGTCAATAAGGCCAAACAGTTCTATTTTTGTTTCAGCAGACCAGAGGACATTTCTCCAAAAAGTGTCCCCATGTGCAGTAGCAAACCATAGTCTAGTTTTTTTTAATGGTGGTTTTGGAGCAGTGGCTTCTTCCTTGCTGAGCGGTCTTTCAGGTTATGTCGATATAGGACTAGTTTTACTGTGGATATAGATACTTTTGTACCTGCTTCCTCCAGCATCTTCACAAGGTCCTTTGCTATTGTTCTGGGACTGATTTGCACTTTCCGCACTAAAGTACGTTCATCTCTAGGAGAAAGAACGCGTCCCCTTCCTGAGCGGTATGAAGGCTGCGTGGTTCCATGGTGTTTATACTTGCATACTATTGTTCGTGCAGATGAATGTGGTACCTTCAGGCATTTGGAAATTATTCCCAAGAATGAACCAGACTTGTGGAGGTCTACAATGTTTTTTCTGAGGTCTTGGCTGATTTAATTTGATTTTCCCATGATGTCAAGCAAAGAGGCACTGAGTTTGAAGGTTGGCCTTGAAATGCATCCACAGGTACACCTCCAATTGACTCAAATGATGTCAATTAGCCAAGACATAATTTTCTGAAATTTTCCAAGCTGTTTAATTAAAGGCAGTCAGCTTAGTGTATGCAAATTTCTGACCCACTGGAATTGTGATACAGTGAATTATAAGTTAAATATTCTGTGTGTAAACAATTGTTGGAAAAATGACTTGTGTCATGCACAAAGTAGATGTCCTAACCGACTTGCCAAAACTATATAGTTTGTTAACAAGACATTTGGGGAGTGGTTGAAAAACGAGTTAATGACTCCATCCTAAGTGTATGTAAACTTCCGACTTCAACTGTAAATGAGACTTTACACCCTTACACCCCAAATGGGACCATATAAACCCCAAAATTGTGTTGAGTTTGACTCCATAGGAGTTGAATGAACTATTGAGATTGTATTGTGAGAGTAAACATTACTCCAAATAATTAACTGTAGAATACTGAAAACTGCATTGAGTTAAAAAAGTAACAAATATTGTTAATTAACACTGACAGAGTGAAACGCAATGACGCAGAGTTAAATATCAACACTAAATTGAGCATGTTACACTGTGAAAAAATAACGCTGTTGCCAAAGTACGTTTTACCCTTCTTAGACTGGCACCAAATGTTGTCTGTGGCAAAATATTCTACAATTAGAGTCAAATGTACTGTCATTTTGACTCTGTAAAGCCTGTAGCTCTATCTATATATACCAGGACATCTATACCAGGCAGTGTCAGAGGAAGGCCCTAAAAATGGTCAAAGACTCTAGGCACCAAAGTCATCGACTGTTCTCTCTGCTACTGCACGGCAAGCTGTACCAATGCACCAATTCTGGAACCAACAGGACCCTGAACAGCTTCTACCCCTAAGCCATAAAACTGCTAAATAGTTAGTCCGGGTAGCTATTTGGTTAACTATTAAACTATCTGCATTGATCCTTTTTGGACTAACTTTTTTGACTCATCACAAACGCTGCTGCTACCATTTGTTATCTGTCACTTTATTCATAGTTATATGTACATATCTACCTCAATTGCCTCGTACCTCTGCACATGGACTCCGTACTGGAACACTGTGTATATAGCCAAGTTATCATTACTCATTTTGTATTTATTATTATCACGTGTTTTACTTTTAATTCTTTCTCTACTTTCTTTCTCTCTGCATTGTTGGGAAGGACCCATAAGTAAGCATTTCATTGTTAGTCTACACCTGGTGTTTACGAAGCATGTGACAAATAACATGTGATTTTATTTGATTTAAAGCTTGTGGCTCTCCAGGACCAGGTCTAGAACTAAAGTAGCTCTAACTAAAGCCTTTTGCACTCCAGGACCAGGGGTTTAAACAGTAACAGGGAGAGTAGCACAACTGCAGCCCCATCTAACCTTGTGTGTGTGTGTGTGTGCGCGTGTGCAGGGCAGTTCTCTAATCCCCTCTAAGATGCTGTTAATGTCTCTTGGTCTCCACTCCACAGTTAATTTACAGAGTATTAAGGCTGGGCCACAGGTAAAATGGAAGTGTCTGCGTGTGTGCATGTGTGTGTGTGTGTATATGGTGTGTGTGACACACATTATGTCAGATTCTAAAGAGCATTAAGTCTAAACTGCAGGTTAAATGATAGAGCACGCTATTGTGGTCTGTCTGACTCGATGACTAATGGCATAAACACACACACAAAGACACACATACATACACACAGACATAGAGAGAAACACAGACACACATAACCTGTGATTTCCACAGCAGTTATTCCCTCCATATTCAGCATCCTATTCTGTGGTGTTAGCTGCTGTGTTATTGCGTAACACTTCATTATGTGTGTTGTTGGCCTGCTCTGGGAAATGTGTTGCTTTTACATTGTACATGTTACAATAAACTGTCATTTGTTTCACTGAAAATGTGCCGTCTTCAACGCTGTACATGTTATAACACACGCACACACACACACATGCACGCACGGCGGCACACACACACACACAGAGTTACAGGATGTATGGTATTGATCCTTTCTCAGGAGTAACCTGGGTACACAGCACGCCTGGAACACTCGGGCGTCTACCAATCAGAGCCAGGCATTATCTACACTGATAACAGCAGAACCCATTTAAAAATCACAGCAGAGTGAGATACACCGCACACACACACACAAGTACACACAAACACTTGTTATTTTTCCTCATAAAAAGACCAACTATACATATACATTTATTGGTTGTTTGGTTGGTTGATTTCCGGTCCTACCAAGGCCCATGAACTGAGGTGAGACAGCCACTCCTGGAGGACAAAATGCTGGATAATAATTGAAAAGAATTCTGTCTCTGCCTTACAGCCTTTACCAAAGTTCTGCTGACAGACAAACCTGTCCTGAATCTTTATTTGATATCAAATTTAGCTACAATCATATAGGCCAGGGGTTCCCAATCTTTCCCAAAACTTTTTCACATGAGACCCCCCTCCCTTCCAGCATTGGGGAACATCCCCCTTCCCCCTGCATGTGAGGGCCACATCTATTTCTATGGGTACAAACATGACTGTTCATGACACAAACTGTTCACATCCCTCTTGTTGATGGAGAGAATTTTTCAGGTTTAAAGCTTCTTTCCTGCAATTCTACAGATTTTGTCATGGGGTGCAAAGACAATTTTACTGTTTTAAAGCACATTTTCTTGAAATTCTATACATTTTACCATGTCTAATGTGTATTCATGCTATATTTGAGTGACAAAAAAATTACAACAATATCTATGGTCTTAAAAAAACATTAGCTGACATGGGCTAGTTGATCTGGACAGTTCTGACAAGTTATAAATAGCGCTAAGGTATGAAATTACTAACATGACAAGAGGAACTGATGATGCATTACCCAATTTTGAAACGGCACCTTATGCATTCTACTATTACAACTTTCAAGAGTAAGTTTAAAGCCAGACTGAGTTCCTTTTTTGACCCCCTGCCAACCCCTCGCCCTAGGGGGCATGCCCCAGAGTTTTGGAACCACTGATATAGGCTACAATAGCTTAGGCCTTCTGTAGCCTACCTAAATTCTTGTAGGCTAACTACACCACATAAGGTTAAATTATAAACTTTTTACATTTCTTAAACTGACAACAATCGAGAACTAAACAGATTACACTGAACAAGCATTTGGCTAGACTCGCATTACCATCTGCTAACAATGTGTATGTGACCAAATACAATTTTATTTGCAGACAATTACCAATGATTTTCAAACTGTCAAAATGGCTTCACAACAGAAAGGAGGGAAAGGAGAAGGAGCCGAGCCCCTCCTCCCGCTATGTCTCTCTCTCTCACACACACACACACACACACACACACACACACACACACACACACACACACAGGTAATTCATTAGCGTTTGGTCATCTGGTAAACCAGAATATCCACGTTTTACTGGAGTCAATAAGATTCCCTCGCGCTGAAACATATCTTTAACCCACACTGACTGATTGACAGCGTCTAAAAAAAACACAATATTTCAAGACGACAACAACTAGAATATTGAATAAACGGTACCTCTATTCCCTCACTTTTTTAATACGCGTCAAAGCAGAGGGACAATATCGGAGCACCAGAGCTAGACAACAAACATCTTGAAGAATGAAGTCAAATGTCCGAGTGAGAGTGAGCGGAAATTTACCTTATGGTTATCTGTAAATGCTCAGCCAGTCACCTGCTGTATGTAGCCACGCGGACAGAACAGATGCGCGCTCTCTCTCATGTGAGATGTGTTGGTGCGTCTCTCTGCCGCCTCTGGGCTGTTCTGTGTGGAGGGACTCACAGCGCGGAAACGCAGCTTTATAACGAGAGGGGCATGGGGAGAAACAAGGAGAGGAGAAGCAAGGAGGGGAGAGACAGTCGACGGCGCGTCTTATCTTGAGAGAGAGAGAGAGGCGGGGGGACGTCATTTGCGTAATAACCCACTGGTTGAATTGACATTGTTTCCACCAAAAAATCTATGTGAAAACGTTGAATCAACGGGGATTTTGGGGGGTAATAAACTCATCAATGTAAGGGAATTTCGTATTTTTTTTTCACAACTTTTAACATAAATCCAATGATATGGTGACATTTTTTGTTGATTTCACGTTGACTTCAGTTAGATTACAACTAGAACATTTAACGAACATTTAACATTCAATGATGGCTTCCTGCCGTGTATGTATCTAATAATCTCAGACATACAGACTGTAAAAAGACATGATGGCATGAGTCATCATAATTGTGCCCATTCTTCTCTTATCCAGAATAGACATCAAAAGAGGTTAACACAGTAAGACAAGCCTTAAAGACATTTTCCAGATCTCTGGCAACTACACTGGGTGAAAAGGCTCATATTAGGGGATATCTTTATCTATATACAGTATTTCCGGATGTCTGACATTTTATTAGATATAAGGACTAGATATGCTCCAGATACACATGTCCTTCATTTCATATTAGGAGCTAGGATATTCTTCTTAATGGGATAGTTTCTTCATGGATTCAAACTGGACCTCCAAAAACTCCCTGCTAACATATGAGTTTGGGGTGATATCTGGGGTGAGATACATTGAAGACACGCACCTGATACGCGTGCACCTGCTTAACGTTACATATTTGTAGAATATTTTAACTCCAGAAAAGGTATGTGTCAACATGCTGACATATCTAAACCTTTATCTGTAGTCATTACCTGATCATATATGTTTCCGCATATAAAAATATGCATAATTTCAAAAGATATCCTATGACTTCCTTGAATCATAGATATTTCAATATCTCATCCTCGTATTTCTGATCGAAAATGGGCTAAATGTCCAGCGCACAAATGATTTTACCTATTCAGGCGTCGAAAATCATTATGCTTCTTCACATGAAGGTGACATTCAGTAGTGGGCACGGAAATGCAAACATTGTCATATTTCATTAAAGTTGCTATTTCCAAAGCACATCTCCGCTATTTCTGTTTTTTATTTTAAATGCAGCATTAATTGATTTAACAGAAAATAAAAGTTGCACACCATCAATCCTCCTGGCTGCCCTGCTTGTTATTATGGACGATGCGATGGGTGCAGATTGGGTCATCAACGGCGGTCCCTCGCAGTCCAGACCCAATGTGGTGGTAGAGTGTTGGTCTGTGATCCACTCCAAAGCTGTCAACGCATAAATATTGGCATTTCGCATAGGCATTCCACAAGGGAGCTACTCTAGATGCTTCTTTCATGATGAGAAAACAAACTGGAAAAGCTAACGTTAGCTAACCAAGTTTCTAGTTAGTTAGCTAGATAACTAGTTAGCTTAAAGACGCCATAATATTGTATGCCAAACAATTTAGATATGTCCTCTACCATTAGCAATTGTAATTTAATGTCTAGTGTAAATGGTTGGAAATAAATAGTCTGAGAACAGAACTACTGAAATGTTACTTTTGTACCTGCCCGGCGGGGCGGGATTAACACAGCCTAGGGACAGCTGGCGAGAAGTGCACAATATCTGTCTTACCTCCATGTTTGTAGTTTGTAATGCTCATTACTTTCAACAAATGTACTATCAGCCATAATTTCATGTTTGTGTCTGTTTGAATAATTAATGCTATAGGTTCGTAATTTATGAAAATGAACCATGCGCCAACATTTTACAGTATTATTCAGGCTAAAATGGATGACATAATATCTATATTAACCATAGTTTTCTCATCTCACTTTAATGGGAACGTTTTTTCACTATTTTTTAATACTATTCATGCTTAGCCCTACCAATCAGGTGCGCTCCAGCTGTCATTGTCATGCTCGCTGCTCGTGAGTAGTTATTGTAGGGTAGTTTCTGTCAAACAATGTTTTACACCTTGTTGATTTATGATTGGGACGGTACTTTTGCTTAGGATTTGAATACCACACCTATGTATGACTTCACACCAGGATGTAAATACTGTTTCACACCTATTGTTCTGATTGTATTTTTTGTTCTACATTTTATTTCACCTTTATTTAACCAGGTAGGCCAGTTGAGAACAAGTTCTCATTTACAACTGCGACCTGGCCAAGATAAAGTAAAGCAGTGCGCCAAAAATAACACCACAGAGTTACACATGGGATAAACAAACATACAGTCAATAACACAATAGAAAAATCTGTATATAGTGTGTTCAAATTAGGTAAAGAGATAAGGCAATAAATAGGCCATAGTGGCAAAGTAAGTACAATTTAGCAATTAACACTGGAGTGATAGAGGTGTAGATGAGGATGTGCAAGTAGAAATACTGGTGTGCAAAAGAGCAGAAAAACAAAAAAAATATGGGATGAGGTAGTTAGTTGGCTGGGTGGGCTATTTACAGATGGGCCGTGTACAGCTGCAGCGAGATCGGTAAGCTGCTCTGACAGCTGATGCTTAAAGTTAGTGAGGGAGATATAAGACTCTAGCTTCAATGATTTTTGTAATTCATTCCAGTCATTGGCAGCAGAGAACTAGAAGGAAAGGTGGCCAAAGGAGCTGTTGGCTTTGGGGATGACTTATACTTGCCGGAGCGCGTGCTACGGGTGGGTGTTTCTATGGTGACCATTAAACTGAAATAAGGCGGAGATATACCTAGCAAAGACTTATAGATGACCTGGAGCCAGTGGGTTTGGTGACAAATATGTAGCGAAGACCAGCTAACGAGAGCATACAGGTCGCAGTGGTGGGTAGTATATGGGGCTTTGGTGACAAAATGGAAGGCTCTGTGATAGACTGCATCCAATTTGCTGAGTAGAGTGTTGGAGGATAATTTGTAAATGACATCGCCGAAGTCAAGGATTGGTAGGATAGTCAGTTCTACGAGGGTATGTTTGGCAGCATGAGTGTCAGAGGCTTTGTTGCGAAATAGGCAGCTGATTCTAGATTTAATTTTGGATTGGAGATGCATAATATGAGTCTGGAAGGAGAGTTTACAGTCTAGCCAGACACCTAGGTATTTGTAGTTGTCCACATATTCTAAGTCAGAACCGTCCAGAGTAGTGATGCTAGTCGGGCGGGCGGATGTGGGCAGCGATCGGTTAAAGGGCATGCATTTCGTTTTACTAGCATTTAAGACGAGTTGGAGGCCACAGAAGGAGTGCTGTATGGCATTGAAGCTCGTTTGGACGTTTGTGAACCCTTTCATGCTTGAGTTCCAAATATCTCTAATGGTCGCCCCAGCGTGAGATTTTTTATGCACGTGACGTTAGAACCTTCTCTCCATTTCCAAATGTGACTGATACGTAACAGTATATTTAATCAGCGCTGCCCTCAAACCAAAGCACGCATACTGTTTTTATTTATAGGCTGTTTTCAACTTGTCAATTTTAAATTATTTTCTAACAAGTGTTTTATTTTCTAATAACAGTTTGAATTGAGATGTGTTCCGCCTCATTCATTCACATAAAAGTAGTCATTTTTACTTTTGCCGACCAATTAATTTTTTGACATTTCTGACCCGGACAAAATTCCCCAAACACTTCCCAATTGTTTGTGCAGTTCAAGTCTGCAGACATTTGCTCATCTCCTGTCCTGCATACACGTGTTCACATTTTCCGTATGTTGCCTGCATCACAATCAAAGTTGTTTTCGTTACCAATAATAACTTTGGAAATGTGTGCGTTTCTATCAATGTGCCTTATTACGTTATAATAGTTTCTGCATGTCGTGTTTTGTCGTTTCTACTGTAGCATAATGTTTTTGTTTATATTCCTTATAAAGCGCGGACACACAATGTAACGTTACTCATTTCATAACCTTTATGGTGTTATACTCCATGCTTAGGTAACTAGCTACATTCTTCTATTAGCTCTGGAAAACAATGCTAATTGCCTCAGAGAACTATTATCATCTGTTGTATTTTGAAGCTACCCTGGCCTTATGACTCCCAAGTGGCACAGCGTCTCATTGCTAGAGGCATCACTACAGACACCCATCTTCAAATCCAAACTGCGTTTCTATCAAAGTAAGTGCCTTATTACATTATAATAGTTTCTGTGTGTCGTGTTATACCGTTTCTACTGTAGCTCACTGTGTATGGAGCATAATATATTTGTTTATATTCCTTATAACTGCTGACACACGAGGTAAGGTTACTCATTTCATAACCTTTATGGTGTTATATTCAATCGTGCTTATGTAGCTAGTTTCATTCTTCTTTATCGCATGTTGTATGTAAACATCACACCCATTGTTCTGAGTGGCTAGGATTTTAATATCACACCCAGGTGTGACTTCAAGTTCAAGTTATCTTTATCGTCCCAAATGGGAAATTTGATTTGCAGTCAAGGTTCAACAATAAAAAAAACACAACATTAAAAAGAATGACAGCCATACAACTGATACACACATAACATGAAACAATGAGATGGATAAAACAAGAAAGTCATTGTGCAAAAGTGCAGCAATAAATAGACATTATTTAATTTAATGTGCAGATTCAGAAAGTTTATGGCCTGTGGGATAAAATAGTTATTGTATATGTTGCTATTGAGTTTGGGAAGTCTAAAATAACAACCTGAGGGGAGAAGTTTGTCAAGGAGGTGGTGATCAGGACAGTCTAGGATACTGTTAGCTCTCCTCACCAGTTGCTTTCTGGATGTCACTGAGAGTTGTGCCTGTTGAACCTCGATGACCTGGCTGGCCACCTTAACCACCCTGTCCAACCTATTTTTGCAGCGATGAGACAAGATCGAAATTGGGGGGAAAAAAGACGGGTAAAATAAAAATACAAACCAATACCCCATTATGCATTTTTCTGTCTGTCTGTGTGTCTATCAGTGTTTGTTTGCGTGTGTGTGTGGGTGAGTGTGTGTGTGTTGTTCAAGGGTTAGCATATGGGGTGTCTGGGGCTGTCAGGTCAGAGATGCGTCAAGACATGCAAGCTCAGGGTGACATCAGGGCATGACGCCTATACCCCATTGTCCAAATTCCTTAACCAGTGAGAATGCTTGAAGTTGTGATGGGCTAGTCAGGGGGGGGTTGTGTGTATTGGTGGGGAGGGACTGTGTTTGTGGGTCTGGACAGTTCAACTCTAAAAATGCTTAATTGCCAAATCTTGTGATTTATGAGGGGGCGGGACTTCACACACTTAGTGAGTATGGGCCTGAGGGCGCATGGGCCTGAGGGCACACACTTAGTGTGTTGTGGATTCTGAAATTAATGTATTGTAATGTTTTT
Source organism: Oncorhynchus masou masou (assembly GCF_036934945.1). Lineage (NCBI taxonomy): Eukaryota > Metazoa > Chordata > Actinopteri > Salmoniformes > Salmonidae > Oncorhynchus > Oncorhynchus masou. The sequence goes on along the minus strand of NC_088239.1, from coordinate 66,714,542 downwards.
AAAATGGAATAACTGCCTTAATTCTGCCGGATCCCAGGAAGAGTAGCTGCTGCCTTGGCATCAGCTAATGGGAATCCATAATAAATACAAAATACATATACATCAGGATGTAATATATGTACCTTTAGAGTTCAAACCATGTTAAATGTACAAGACACAGCTGGAGACAACTTCCTGACTTATTGGAGTGATAACTGTCCAGACCCACATACACAGCCCCTCTCCAGCAATACACACATACACACCCCCCCCCCCCCCTCCTGACTAGCCCATCACAACTACAAGCATTCTCACAGGTTAAGGAACTTGGACAATGGGGTATAGGTGCCAGTGTTGCCAACTCCTCAGTAAGGAAAGTAGCTATTGGCTGTCCTAAAAGTTGCTAGAAGTTGCTGAATGGCGGCATTACCTCATTTGCATAATTGGCCATATGCATGTAATTGTGATGGATGCTGTAGGAGAGAGGAATAACATCGTGGGAGAGACCAAAAGTGAGTAAAAAAGACCCTAAATATGTTAAGAACTACAAATGAGTAAGCTGCAGAGAGTGGCACACAGCGAATAAGAACCAGATATTTGACTCCATCTCCAATAAACGGCTTCAACCAGCCTGTGAATTCAGGGTTTGATTCCCACTCCTTTCTGTATTTTTGAGTGTACAGTTTAAACTGAGACATGATGAGCTAGCCAGCTAGATGTTTAGCTTATGTCACAGAGAGGCACACACAGTGGACAAGGTGAGTAAGTGACTGAGGCTGTGTGAGTCAAATGCAGGGATTTTTTTGTTGCAGTGATTTATTTTAGACAAAGAACATTTTACATTTACATCCCAGCCAGCGGTGGTTTCCCGCATGCGCAATTAATTTGCAGTCTGGACGAGGAGGGGTGAACATCTCCTGCTCTGACTGCAGCTGGGAGGGACTGCTGCACGAGGACTGGACCGCCTGTGAGTGCTTTGGGATGGGGGTGAGGCCCACGGCAGCATCCGCTGCTCGTTGAGAAGAGTAAGAACGATATGTGCTTTTACGTCAGTCTCCAAAAGTCTCCAGTAACACCAGAAAAAGACACTAGATTTGTCGCTAGTGGCTTTTTTGAAAATCTGATGCTAGAGGGGTCTGAATACTCGCTAAATATAGAGACAAAGTCACTAAGTTGGCAACACTGATAGGCGAAATGCCCAGACGTCACCGTGAGCTTGCATGTTCAGACGCAACTCTGACCTGACAGCCCCAGACGCCCCATACAGTAACCCACTGTTCCCCGTTAGACCGTCATTGTAAATAAGAATTTGTTCTTAACTGACTTGTCAAGTTAAATAAAGGTAAATTAAATACAAAAATACAAACAAATGGCTTGTTTGTATGACCCCTCTCTTCAGGCAGTTGTGTTCTGACTTCAACCATGCTAGTACTGATAGAGAGAAACGATCTGGGTTCTATGAGGTGGGGCCTATATACTGTATATAGTTGTGGCAGTAGTAGATAATGGGGTGTATAGGGGTAGTATGTAGGCCTACACTGTATGTGTATTACCATGAGTCAGTAAGCCCATGAACAATACAGGGGTAAGACATACCATAAGACTGTGTATGTACCATGTATAGAATAATGAATGAAATTGGCTCCCATGAGGACTGCCACAGGAAAGTAAAACCCAGGGTCACCTCGGCTGCAGAGGATGAGTTCATTAGAGTTACCAGCCTCAGAAATGGCGGCCCAAATAAGTTCAAGTCACAGACACATCTCAACATCAACTGTTCAGAGGAGACTGAGTGAATCAGGCATTCGTGGTCGAATTGCTGCAAATAAACCACTACTAAAGGACACCAATAATAAGAAGATACTTGCTTGGGCCAAGAAACACAAGCAATTGACATTAGACCGGTGAAAATCTGTCCTTTGGTCAAACCAATGATTTTTGGTTCCAACCGCCGTGTCTTTGAGAGATGCAGAGTAAGTGAACGGATAATCTCTGCATATGTAGTTCCCACCGTGAAGCATAGAGGAGGAGATGTGATGATGTGAGGGTGCTTTGCTGGTGACACTGTCTGTGATTTATTTAGAATTTAAGGCACAGTTAACCTATTTAATCCCATCGGTCACAACAGTGACCATAAAAAAACGTTTTTGTTATAAGGCTCTAAAAATGTTACTGAATGATCTATCAATGCATTTATTGAAATAAATAAGGGTCTCAATGAAACATGTGCAGTGTCACGTGTTTATTGTAAATTGTCACATGACCAGAGCTGTTTCCTTCCTGGTTGCACCATGAGAAGAGGATGGCTGCATCAAAGCTCCCAAACAAAAGGTTAGTAAAGTATGTTAACATTAAGATAGGACAAATATCTTTGGTACACATCATCTTTAAGGTGTCTAGTATTGATATATGCATTTGCAATTACTCAACTGTGTTCAGTGTGGTCATAGAATGAGTAAACATGTTGACGGCAACAATAGTGACAGGCGGGATAACAAAGTACATCTAGGTATACACATACTTATATACATACATAGTTCTTGTTTAACTTAACTTTCTACTCTGTTCTTTCTTTTAGTTTCACTTTGAGTCAAGTTCTGGATATGTTGGATCTAGGTGACTGCCCAGACAAGGCATGCAACATTGCAGTTATCCCTCAAAATGAGAAAGATGCTGTCGTGAGTGATTGTGATAGCGATGGGTCAGTTATGGTGGTATGGACAGGCCATTTGCCAGCCAGGCTGTTGAATGCATATGCTGAACCTATGCAAACAGATCATGACAGGAACAACGTTATCAGTGATGATGACCTACCCCTCACCACCCCCCCATCCACAACCTCCCCCACCCCCCTCCATTGTTGATAATGAAGAGCCAAGGGCCTCTACCCGCCAGAGGGTCCAGTCAGAAGAGCCAAGGGCCTATACAAGCCATAGGGTTCAGCCAGAAGAGCCAAGGGAAAAGCTGCAGGTGGTCAAAAATAAAGATTGAGCGTTCAAACGATCGAAGAGGCCTGCCACTGATGTGATTCCAAAACACATAGTATACAGCCCAAATATGCAAAAGTTTGGCACGAAACCACTGAGCCATGGAAGGAGATCTTTACTGGCTGCTACTGTTGAAGATCAGGCATGATATGACAAAGCTTCTCACTGGCCAATCAACTCGATGCACTGGTTCCAGAGAAGTCATCATTGTGACAAACGTACCACCTATGCATGTGAGAAATACAAAGCGCCACCGCACATTGAGTGCTTCAAGATATACCATGGACAGTAGAAAAGGAGATAAGACCGAATGAAAAAGGGCTGAAAAAGATAATAAAAGAAAAATAGAAAAGTCGATAAAGGGTGAGGAGAAGCAGTACAACGGACTCTAGGAAGAAAAGAAAAGTCAAAGGGTGAGGAGAAGCAGTACAACGGACTCTAGGAAGAAAAGAAAAGTCAAAGGGTGAGGAGAAGCAGTACAACGGACTCTAGGAAGAAAAGAAAAGTCAAAGGGTGAGGAGAAGCAGTACAACGGACTCTAGGAAGAAAAGAAAAGTCAAAGGGTGAGGAGAAGCAGTACAACGGACTCTAGGAAGAAAAGAAAAGCCAAAGGGTGAGGAGAAGCAGTACAACGGACTCTAGGAAGAAAAGAAAAGTCGACGAAAAAGACAATCGAAATGATGGAAATGTTTTTGGAAAAGAAGGTCAATTGATTCAAGACATCCTGTATGACAGTAGGTCTGACTGATTGTAGTTCAAAACAGTGATGCACAAACTAATCTTGCACTTGGTTCTGAAGCCTAACTCTATGATATACAGTATATATATAAGCACTCATTGTCCAGTGCCGCTTTTTAAATATATATATATAACATTTAGGATAGAGGTAGCCTGTAGAATATGCATTCAAGTCGAGGCCTACACTGAACAAAATACAATTATATATATCGAGGCCTACACTGAACAAAATACAATTATATATATATATATATAATTGTATTTTGTTCAGTGTAGGCCTCGACTTGAGGAAAAGAAAAGCCAAAGGGTGAGGAGAGGTGTGCAATATTCATTGTAACATTTTAGTGCAACAGTCATGTGATTCATTCCCACTGAACATAAAGGTAACATTTAGGATAGAGGTAGCCTGTAGAATATGCATTCAAGTATGCATTCAAGAATGCATATTCTACAGGCTACCTCTATCCTAAATGTTACCTTTATGTTCAGTGGGAATGAATCACATGACTGTTGCACTAAAATGTTACAATGACAATGTTACAATGAATATTGCACTAAAGTACAAGTTCAAATGTTACAATAAAGTTACAATATTAATGTTGCACTAAAGTAACAATGTTGAAATACGTTGATGGTTGTTGTCTTTTTGTCTTTGCTCTCAGAATTCATATCGTGTTTTATAAGGGTTTTTGATGTGTACAATAGTCACACTAGAATGTGATGGGGCATTCTAGTGGCAATGCTGGGGACTGCTAGTGACAGACTTTTAAATGTCTTAAAACTTCTTGATGCGCCCATCCCGTTAGCGGAATCATTTTTGTCAACATCCGCTGAATTGCAGAGAGCCAAATTCAAATTAAATGACTAAAAATATTGAATTTTCATAAAATGGCGTGTCAGATTTCAAAAAAGCTTTTCGGCGAAAGCATACCAAGCGTTTATGTAAGGACATCTCTCTCAGTAGACAAAACATTACAAACAGCTAGCAGCCAAGTAGATTGGTCACGAAAGTCAGAAAAGCAATAAAATGAATCGCTTACCTTTGATGATCTTCGGATGTTTACACTCACGGGACTCCCCGTTACACAATAAATGTTCCTTTTGTTCCATAAAGATTATTTTATATCCAAAATACCTCCATTTGGTTGGCGCATTATGTTCAGAAATCCACAGGCTCGAGTGGTCACTACATTGCAGACAAATTCCAAATAGAATCTGTAAAAGTTCGTAGAAACATGTGAAACGTTTTTTATAATCAATCCTCAGGTTGTTTTTACAATATATAATTGATAATATTTCAACCGGGAATGTAGCTTCTTCAATAGGAGAGAGAGAGAAAATGTCTGCTCCAAGTAGTTGCACATGCAAAACGCTGCTGGCACCCAGCAATATAATGACCCGATGTGATCTTTCTCGCTAATTTTTCAAAATAAAAGCCTGAAACTATGTCTAAAGACCATGGGGAAGCCATAGGAAAAGGAATCTGGTTGATACCCCTTTAAATGGAGTGAAGGCAGGCAATGGAACAGAGAGTTTTCAGGATAAACAGCACCTCCGGGTTGGATTTTCCCCAGGTTTTCGCCTGCAATATCAGTTCTGTTATACTCACAGACAATATTTTGACAGTTTTGGAAACTTTAGAGTGTTTTCTATCCTAATCTGACAATTATATGCATATTCTAGATTCTTGGCCTGAGAAATAGGCAGTTTCATTTGGGTACGTTTTTCATCCAAACATCAAAATACTGCCCCCTTGTCTCAAGAGGTTTTAATAACTGGGTTGGGATATATATAATATGTTAATTGTGACCGACCATAAAACACACTTTTCACCTACTTTTCCATTAAAATTTCAAAAAATAATGATTAATTTCCTCAAAGGGTTACTAATGACACTTGATTTGGATATTTTCATGTCTGGGAAAAATTCAGGATTAAATGGGTTAACCAGCATGGCTACCACAGCATTCTGCAGCTATACGCCATCCCATCTGGTTTGCTCTTAGTAGGACTATCATTTGTTTTTCAACAGGACAATTACCCAACACACACCTCCAGAATGTGGAAGGGCTATTTGACCAAGAAGGAGAGTAATGATTTCATATTTCCATGTGTTATTTCATAGTTTTGATGTCTTCTTCAATGTAGAAAATAGTCAAAATAAAGAAAAAACCCTTGAATGACTAGGTGTGTCCAAACGTTTGAGCATGTGGACATTAAAGATGTGGACATTTTCACAACTCTTGGCACAAAAATGTATTCAGGTCATCAAAATGGTTTATGTTTAAAAACTCTGCACATTTGTGATCCACCGCCTCAATTCGATCTTATGTAGCAACATTATAGATTTTTTTTTTACATTGGATAAAAGTAGAGACTCCGCTACAAAATGGTATATCATACACTACAGTTGAGGAACAATGGGAAAGTTATTCTGCTTTGAAAGTTGTTGAACTTGATTAAACGGCCCTTGAATATTTTGGTACACCTGGAGAGCTCTTCTTTGTCTACATCTATTCAGCATCGCTCACACCCTCCTAAGCCTTATCCCCACCCATTTCTTTACACTAAGGAGAAACTCCAAGTAAAAATATACTTTATCTAGTCCTTGGTCTATATCCGAATATGACTTTGAAAGTGTCCAGATAAAAATATTGTATAACTATTTTATAATTACTAGATGATGCTTACCCAGACACTTGTCTAAATTGATGGGTCGTGAAAGAAATGCCATAAACACCCACCAATAACATCTAGCTAAGTGGATGGGACAATATTGTCTAAATATGTACACATGTTCATAAAATACAATAGATGGCCATAAATCACCCTCAGACACACCTGGCTCACTTGATGGTTATGTAATCATTCTCTTGCAAAGTGGTCCTTTGTTTCGATATGTAGATAGTTAGCTAGCTTGCTAACTAAACAATGAACCATAATCCCAACCCATAGATAGCTACAGTAAGGTGACCAGATTTCTGAAATTAAAACCGGGGACATTTCCAGTTCGGCAGTCAATATATCATTAAAATATCCAATGTTATTATCTATGAAATGAAAAAGGGGGACAATTCCGGTTTCATGTATTTAGTCTGACAGGCACACTGTGATAGAAAAAACAACTATATTACAGAAACATTACAGACAAGACAGAACTGTCCAATCTGAACAGTGGTCCTGGTAGTCTGGGTAGAATAAGAGCAGAAGAGAACATGAGCAAAAGTGAAGAAACAGACAATAGTATATGTGAAATACTTAACAACATAATAAAGAAATAAGACGATGATGTGATTGGTAACTACATAATATACTTATACCAATCTAATCTGTATATTTCTCAGAAGAATGTATCTTCTTCAGGATTACTCTGTCTTTGGCCAGCTTCTCCATGAACTCCTGGCAGGGGAGGTTGAAGTTTATCTTCACAATAAGCATGGCCTTGATGGTAGGAAAAGTGAACATATTTCTTGCTGCTGTCCATATATCATTCATTTATGAGAACACTCTCTCAACTGGTGCATTACTTCCAGGTAAGCACATGACAACAGACGCTAATCTAGCCACGTTAGTGTGTGGGATGTCATTCTCTTTGAAGTGGGTAACCACCGTGCTCCATATCTGACTAAGCAGTGTCTCAGATTCTTCAGATTCTCCATTCTTCAAGTGATCCCCCTTTAGGAACTCTTGCAGGCCAGTAACCTCGTCAAACAATGCATCCTCATTGATGGTCATATTGGGGCATTTTTCCTGCAGTGTGCATGCTGACTTCTGGATCTCTTCACGCTGAGGTTGTCTTTTTAAAAGGAGACCATGTAAATATTTTAGATTATCTGTGTGCTTTCCCCATGCTTGCAAGTAGTTCACAGCTGTAGTGAAGAAGCATTGGGATCTTTTGAGAAAGCTCTCTTTTAGACATTGCTCCATTTCCCTCTAGCTCTCTCAGAAGTCCTCTGACCAAAACTGGAATGAAGTTGTCATCACACCTTGTAGTCAATTTTCCCTCAATGTTTCTCAGAATTGCAGCTAACTCCACAGCACAGCGGTCCTGGCATTCAAGCATCTTGATCATGTCACTGAATATGGTCACGTTTCCATGAACAAAGGCCAGCCAAAGTTCAGTCAGTGGATCTTCGAACATTGCTCACAGGACAACAGGGCATTTGTCTTCAGAAAGAAAAAAGGATTTCAATGGCACATACCTTTTCAGCACTCTTTCTAGAGCAGGGAGCATGGACAGCCAGCGAACATTGCTGTGTCTGAAAATGTTATGGTACTCCTGGCCAACAAACTCACAAAAGCGCTTCAGTCTTTATACTCGGACGGTGAAAATATCCAAATATCTTTGTGAGCAGGTACTCAACATCAAGGGGAATCATAACCAAAGCTGTTCTGGCCGTGTTATGAATGATGTGGGCAGGACAACCTAAGCCAATCACCTCCCGCTGCAGAGCATTTTTAACTTTGGTATGGACATTGTCCCTCCCCAGCCTATTCAGTCCTTCAAAGTTGGTATTTGTGTTATTGGCAGAGAATGCCACGACTTTGTTTTGCAGGTTACATTTTTGGATGACCACCAGGACCTCAGCTGTAATCTCCTCTGCTGTTTCTCCTTTCAATTCAACAAAATCATGCAGTTTTGTTTCCACAGATGTGTTGCCACCATATATCTTACAATATCTGACTACTACTGGCAGCAGCTTTACATGTCCATGATTGGACGCATCAATGGACAGGGAAACAAATTCAAACTGGTCTAGGTCCTGTGTTACCAAAGTAGTTGCCCATGGTGTAACACGTTACTCACTATGACTTCACATTTTGTCCTAGCACATGTAAACTTCGGCTCATAAAGCTTTCGTGTCAGTTGTGCTGTGCAGTCCATAGATCAATAACTATGATTGTGTCGCATAGTGTGGTATGCAAAGACACCCACTGCACAGCTAAATCATATTCTTCTTGGGAAGAATGTGGTGACAGAGGGCATACCAACATGGGCAATCAAAGAGGCTTTATGCTTTTTGGTCTGTTGATGTTCTACCACTGCCGTTCTTCCCCCGCTGCCAATTGAAAAAGAAGAATTACAAAGGGTGCAGTTAACCATTCTATCGTCATGACCTGAGCATATAAATGGAAATTCTCTCATCATGTTGTCATTAAAATGGCACTTCCGTTTCTTGGAAAGAGCCATTGTGCCTCCACTGTCTGCTCTTCTTCACTCTCCTTGTGTCACTATTCTAACTCTCTTAACTTTTTCTTCTCCTCCAATCTTTCTCCTCCTCTTTTCTTCACTCATCTTCCTGCTCTTTAACTTTCCACCTCACTCTTCCACACTATCCTCGCTTCACTCTTTTTACTCCCTTAATTTTTCCTCTCCTTCTCCAATCTTTAATAATAAATACTACACTATTAGATAAAATACTTTGGTTAACAGATTCCCATTGCTTGCCTCTTTTTTTTATTTTATCTAAAAAAAATGGTTTGCAATAATACATTGGCAGGCTCTGTATTCATGTATTTACCTTTCCTCCTCTCTCTTTCACTCTTCTTCCTATCCAGTCTTCCTCCTCTCCACTCTAACAGAAAACATTATGCTAATATTATCCATAAAAATGTCAAAATATATTTTCACACTACTTATGCCAAACCATAAATTGTAATCTACAAATAAATATTCTCATCATTTAATTGTGCATTAATTTAATATAATCATATTTTCAAAATAGCGTGTCCACTGCATGTTTACATGTGAACATTTTTGAACCTAGCTCCCATGACAGTAGCTGGCTAACCGAGCTAGATAACTTAGTCAACATAGCTAATGTTAGCTAGCATAACCTATTTAAAACCTTATAGAGAAGAACATCTATCTATATAATAAATTGTGACAGTATAACATCATTAGTTAGTATCTCAAATGAGTGTAACTTTGCTTGTTTGTGGTGATGTTGTGGATTCACTTGACACTTGCTAGCTTCTGGCTGAGTTTTCCACAGCAGTTTTCTCTAAAACTATCGCGAGCAAGTAGTTAGTAGAAGAAGAGTGAATGAAGCTGCTGCAGCGAGCAGCCCCCTCTGCTGGACGAAACAAGCACAACGCGATTGAGACGTCAGCCGGTAGGCTCTGCTGCCCGGTCTTGCCACGTATAATATTATTTCACTTTGCAGTCTGTTTATAATGCACAGTTAAAAACGGGGACATTTCCGGGGACAGCTCCAGCCGGGGACAGGCCACCAAAAACGGGGACGTCTGGTCACCCTAAGCTACAGTACAAACAGATTGTCATAGCTAGCCACTATGCATGAAATGCTGGAGTATGACTCTGCAGGTAGCTAATGCTAACCAACTAGGTTCAATGTTCGCTAGCTAGCTAACATTAGGCTTTAACTAGCAATGTAAATGGCTTTCTGAGATATGAATAATAGTACTACACAGGTCATACACGTTACGTTAGCTAGCGAGCCAGAAAGCAAAGTTTGCTAGCTAGCTAACAGTAGGCTTTAACTTCTACGCTACTACGCTAGCCTGCGTGCTAGCGTCTACTCTGCGGCTTCCCTGTTCCATCTATTGCTGCCCCCTGGATCAAATGATCACTTGGCTACATAGCTGATGCCTGCTGGACTGTCTATTAATCACGGTTCTCCATTCTGTTTATTTTTTGTTTATCTGTCAGCCCAGCTGCGAACTCAGGCTCTGTGTGTAGTTAACCGACCCTCTCTGCCCATTCATCGCCATTTTACCTGTTGTTGTTGTTTTAGCTGATTAGCTGTTGTCTTACCCGTTGTTGTCTAAGCTAGCTCTCCCAATCAACACCTGTGATTACTTTATGCCCCGCTGAATGTCTCTCTCAAATGTCAATATGCCTTCTATACTGTTGTTTGGGTTAGTCATCATTGTTTTAGTTTACAATGGAGCTCCTAGTTCCACTCATACCTCTGATACCTCCTTTGTCCAACCTCCCACGCATGCGGTGACCTCACCCATTATAACCAGCATGTCCAAGGATGCAACCTCTCTTATCATCACTCAGTGTCTGGGTTTACCTCCACTGTACCCACACCCCACTATAACCCTGTCTGCACATTATGCCCTGAATCTATTCTACCATGCCCAGAAATCTGCTCCTTTTATTCTTTGTCCCAAACGCTCGAGGCGACCAGTTTTGATAGCCTTTAGCCGTACCCTCACTTTACTCCTCCTCTGTTCCTCGGGTGATGTGGAGGTAAACCCCAGGCCCTGCGTGTCCCCAGGCACCCTCATTTGTTGACTTCTTTGATCGAAAAAGCCTTGGTTTCATGCATGTTAATATCAGAAGCCTCCTCCCTAAGTTTGTTTTTTTAGCACACTCTGCCAACCCTGATGTCCTTGCCGTGTCTGAATCCTGGCTTAGGAAGGCCACCAAAAATGTTGAGATTTCCATACCGAACTGCAACACTTTCCGTCAAGATAGAACTGCCAAAGGGGGAGGAGTTGCAATCTACTGCAGAGAGTGCCTGCAAAGCTCTGTCATACTTTCCAGATCTATACCCAAACAGTTTGAACTTCTAATTTTAAAAATTAATCTCTCCAGAAATAAGTCTCTCACTGTTGCCGCCTGCTATCAACCCCCCTCCGCTCCCAGCTGTGCACTGGACACCATTTGTGAATTGATCGACCCCCATCTCGCATTAGAGTTCGTTCTGTTAGGTGACCTAAACTGGGATATGCTTAACACCTCGGCAGTCCTACAATCTAAGCTAGATGCCCTCAATCTCACATAAATCATCAAGGAACCAACCAGATACAACCTTAAATCCGAAAACATGGGCACCCTAATAGACATTATCATGACCATCTGCCCTCCAAATACACCTCTGCTGTTTTCAATCAGGACCTCAGCGATCACTGCCTCATTGCCTGTATCCGCTATGGGTCCGCGGTCAAACGACCACCCCTCATCACTGTCAAACGCTCCCTAAAACACTTCTGCGAGCAGGCCTTTCTAATCAACCTGGCCCGGGTATCCTGGAAGGATATTGACCTCATCCCATCAGTCGAGGATGCCTGGTCATTCTTTAAAAGTAATTTCCTCACCATCTTAGATAAGCATGCCCCGTTCAAAAAAGGCAGAACTAAGAACAGATATAGCCTAGGTTCACTCCAGACCTGACTGCCCTTGACCAGCACAAAAACATCCCGTGGCGGACTGCACTAGCATCGAATAGTCCCCGTGATATGCAACTGTTCAGGGAAGTCAGTCTCACTGATAATTCCCAAAGCCAACACCTAATTTATTTCCCTCACCATCTTTAAACATCAGCTATCTGAGCAGCTAACCGATTGCTGCAGCTGTACATAGTCCATCTGTAAATAGCCCACACAATCTATCTACCTCATCCCCATAATGTTTTTATTTACTTTTTGGCTCTTTTGCACACCAGTATCTCTACTTGCACATCATCTGCTCATTTATCACTCCAGTGTTAACCTGCTAAATTGCTCCTATGGCCTATTTATTGCCTACCTCCTCGTGCCTTTTGCACACACTGTATATAGACTTTCTTTTTTCTACTGTGTCATTGACTTGTTTATTGTGTTATTGGCTTGTTTATTGTTTATTCCATGTGTAACTCTGTGTTGTTGTCTGTGTCACACTGCTTTGCTTTATCTTGGCCAGGTCGCAGTTGTAAATGAGAATTTGTTCTCAACTAGCCTACCTGGTTAAATAAAGGTCAAATTAAAAATGTAAAAATGTAAAACTTGCAATGAAAAACACTTTCTGACAAAATTAGAAAACGTAACTAGACTCTTACTGTGTACATGGATGAACGCTTCATGGCAGCTTTTACATTTGGTTTGTAGCTAGCTACAGCTTGTTTTATCAAGTCACTTTGGTTCACACCGAACCTTGTGCAGAAAAGTAGTCCATCACAACTATTTCCCACTGATCTTTGTCGACAGAACCTGCTAAATTCTGGGCAGCAATGTGTTTGTGAGCAGTAGCAACTTTTGTAGATTTCTATGGCTAACGTTATATCTTTCAAAAAAGCTGCGGTAGCAAGGATTATCTACACATACTGCTCATGATATAGACAGAAGCGCACTACATGACAGACCAATCTGAACTCATCTCTCAGTGTGTCCAGCCCATCCATTATCTCAGTCAATCATAGCTAGCGGGAAGGTTGCTGGCTTTTTCCATGGCTAAACCAACCAGGCTCGTAATTTAACAATTGTATTTGTATTTACAGATGACATACACATTTGTTATTAAGGCACATGAAAGTTCACATGTTCCAGAAGGCATTTCTGCCAAAAAATGCATTTTGATTTAAAAAAAACTTTCAAATGCCTCCTGTGAAGTAGTGACTTGCGACATAAGCCTAATTTCTTGAAACAGGTCCCATTTTAATTTGACTGAGTACAACAAACAAATTCACAAAGTCATTTGATCACTGCACAAAATCACTCTTTCAATTTGGATACATATTCAATCTAAGTATCTGCTTTTCAAAATGCAATGCAGTATTCACTCACTTACTTTGATTACTATTTTCTTTGTCATGTTAAAAATAAAAATAAATATCACTTAATCAAACAGCTCAACTGGTAACTACTGAACCAAAAACATGTAGTGCCTAGTTCACGTATACAGTACCTTGCAAAAGTATTCATCCCCACTGGCATTTTTCCTATTTTGTTGCATTACAACTTGTCATTTAAATAGATTTTTATTTGGATTTCATGTAATGGGCATACATAAAATAGTTCAAATTTGTGAAGTGAAATGAAATGTTACTTGTTTCAAAAAAATTCAACAAAATGAAAAACGGAAAGGGTGTGTGCATATGTATTCACCCCCATTGAAGCCCCTAAATAAGTTTTGGTGCAACCAATTACCTTCAGAAGTCACATAATTAGTTAAATAAAGTCCACCTGTGTGCAATCTAAGTGTCACATGATCTCAGTATTTATACACCTGTTCTGAAAGCCCCCAGAGTCTGCAACACCACTAAGCAAGGGGCACCACCAAGCAAGCGGCACCATGAAGACCAAGGAGCTCTCCAAACAGGTCAGGGGCAAAGTTGTGGAGAAGTACAGGTCAGGGTTGGGTTATAAAAAAAAATATCAGAAACTTTGAACATCCCACGGAGCACCATTAAATCCATTATAAAAAAATGGTGAGAATATGGCACCACAAAAAACCTGCCAAGAGAGGGCCGCCCACCAAAAGTCACAGACCAGGCAAGGAGGGCATTAATCAGAGATGCAACGAAGCAACCAAAGATAACCCTGAAGGAGCTGCAAAGCTCCACAGCGGAGATTGGAATATCTGTCCATGGGACCACTTTAAGCTGTACACTCCACAGAGCTGGGCTTTACGGAAGTGGCCAGAAAAAAGCCATTGCTTAAAAAAAAATAAGGCATGTGGGAGTCTCCCCAAACATATGGAAGAAGGTACTCTGGTCAGATGAGACTAAAATTGAGCTATCTGGCCATCAAGGAAAATGTTATGTCTAGCGCAAACTCAACACCATCCCCACATTGAAGCATGGTGGTGGCAGCATCATGCTGTGAGCATGCTTTCCATCAGCAGGGACTGGGAAACTGGTCAGAATTGAAGGAATGATGGATGGCGCTAAATAAAGGGAAATTCTTGAAGGAAACTTATTTCAGTCTTGCAGAGATTTGAGACTGGGACGGAGGTTCACCTTCCAGCAGGACAATGACCCTAAGCATACTGTTAAAGCAACACTCAAGTGGTTTAAGGGGAAACATTTAAATGTCTTGGAATGGCCTAGTCGAAGCCCAGACCTCAATCCAATTGAGAATCTGTGGTATGACTTCAAGATTGCAGTACACCAGCAGAACCCATCCAACTTGAAGGTGATGGAGCAGTTTTGCCTTGAAGAATGGGCAGAAATCTTAGTGGCTAGATATTCCAAGCTTATAGAGACATACCCCAAGAGACTTGCAGCTGTAATTGCTGCAAAAGGTGACTCTACAGAGTATTGACTTTGGGGCGGTGAATAGTTATGCACGCTCAAGTTTTCCGTTTTTTTTTCACAAGAAAAAATATTTTGAATCTTCAAAGTTTTAGGCATGTTGTGTAAATCTATTTTAATTCCAGGTTGTAAGGCAACAAATAAGAAAAATGTCAAGGGGGTGAATACTTCCGCAAGCCACTGTATAGCTTGATAACTGCTGAACAAAAAATGATAGTGTAATTTATGTTTTCAATTGACATTTTAGTGATTCAGCAGATGCTCGAATCCAGAGGGATTTACAGAAGAAATTAGGTTTAAAACTTCTCTAGGGTAGGGGGCAGCATTCGGAATTTTAGATGAAAAGCATGCCCAAATAAAACAGCCTGCTACTTGGGCCCAGAAGATATGAGATGCATATAATTAGTAGAGTGTGGATAGAAAACACTCTAAAGTTTCCAGAACTGTTAAAATCATGTCTGTGAGTATAACAGAACTGATTTGGCAGGCGAAAACCTGAGAAAAATCCATTCAGGAAGTAGTTTTATTTTTGGTTTTGTAGTATTCTATTCAATGCCATTACAGTATCCATGGACATAGGACTCAATTTGCAGTTCCCATGCCTTCCACTAGATGTCAACAGTCTTTAGAAATTGTTTCAGGCTTGTATTCTGATAAATGAGGGAGTAAGACCAGTCTGAATGAGTGGACCCTACCGTGTCACAGAGCTTTTTCATTGCGCAATCCCGAGAGAGTGCCTTTCTTGTTTACCTTTTATATTGACGATGTTATTGTCCAGTAGAAATATTATAGATAAGTTAGGCTAAAAACAACCTGAGGTTTGAAAATAAATATTGTTTGACATGTTTCTATGAACTTTACAGATACAATTTGGATGTTTTTTGTCTGCCTGTTTTGACTGCGTTTGAGCCTGTGGATTACTGAAGAAAACATGCAAACAAAACTGAGGTTTTTGGATATAATGAGACTTTATCGAACAAAAGGAACATTTATTGAGTAAATGAATGTCTTCTGAGTGCCACCATATGAAGATCATCAAAGGTAAGGGATTAATTTTATCTCTATTTCTGACTTGTGTAACTCTTCTACTTGGCTGGTTACTGTTTGTAATGATTTGTCTGCTGGGCTATGTTCTCAAATAATCGTAAGGTATGCTTTCACCGTAAAGCATTTTTTAAATCTGACACCGTGGTTGGATTCACAAGAAGTTAATCTTTAAACCTATATAAAAAAAAAATTCTGAATTTTTATCATGAGTATTTCTGTTTGAATTTGGCGCTCTGCAATCTCACTGGATGTTGGCCAGGTGGGACGCTACATACCCTAGAGAGGTTATTAAGTGCCATGCTCAAGTGATCCAAGTCATATATGGATGTGGCTGCACTACATTATCATTATCCATTTATAATGTAATGTACAATGCATTGCTGAAATATCTAGGTTATACAGTGCCTTTGGAAAATATTCAGACCTCTTGACTTTTTTAAACATTTTGTTACGTTACAGTCTTATACTAATATATATATATATATTTTTAATTCTCAGACAAAGTGAAAACAGGTTTTGAGAAATTGAGATAAAAAAAGAAAAGAGAAATACCTTATTGACATAAGTAATCAGACCCTTTACTGTGAGACTCAAAATTGAGCTCAGGTGCATCCTGTTCCCATTTATCATCCTTGAGATGTTTCTACAACTTGATTGGAGTCCACCTGTGGTAAATTCAATTGATTGTACATGATTTGGAAAGGCAAACACCTGTATATATAATGGTCCCACAGTTGACAGTACATGTCAGAGCAAAAACCAAGCTTCTACTTCCTGACGGGCCGCCCCCAGGTGGTGAGGGTTGGTAACAACATCTGCACCCTGCTGATCTTCAACACTGGGGCCCCACAAGGATGCGTTCTGAGCCCTCTCCTGTACTCCCTGTTCACTCACGACTGCGTGGCCATGCACGCCTCCAACTCAATCATCAAGTTTGCGGACGACACTACAGTGGTAGGCTTGATTACCAACAACGACGAGACGGCCTACAGGGAGGAGGTGAGAGCCCTCGGAGTGTGGTGGCAGGAAAATAACCTCACACTCAACGTCAACAAAACAAAGGAGATGATTGTGGACTTCAGGAAAAATACTTATAGTATGTCACGTTCTGTCACGTTTTAAATGAAGTGTTTGTGGTTTTGTGACCCACCTGTCTGGCATGATTGACTATGTCCTATTGAGTTATTGTTTACTTATAGTAAACAATACTTATAGTATTTTTACTAAAGTACTTTTCACCACTGCTAATGAGTCCATATCTGGCCATAGGAAATGTCCATGTGTGTAATCCCAATATCATACAGTGTCTTCAGAAAGTATTCACACCCCTTGACTATTTCCACATGTTGTTGTGTTACAGCCTGGATTTAAAATGGATTACATTTAGATTTTTTTGTCACTGGCCTACTCGCAATACCCCATAATGCCAAAATGTTTTTAGAAATGTTTACAAATCAATAAAACAATGAAAAGCTGGTCTTAACTCATTAAGTATTCAGCCCCATTGTTGTGGCAAGCCTAAATAAGTTCACAAGTAAACATTTGCTTAACAAGTCATATTAATAAGTTGCATGGACTCACTCTGTGTGCTATACTAGTGTTTAACATAAAAAAACATGTATGACTACCTCATCTCTGTACCCCACACATACAATTATCTGTAAGGTCCTCAGTTGAGCAGTGCATTTTTAAACACAGATTCAACCACAAAGGCCAGGGAGGTTTTCCAATGGCTTGCAAAGAAGTGCACCTATTGGTAGATGAGTGAAAATGAAAATAAAGCAGACATTTAATATCCCTTTGAGCATGGTGAAGTTTTTAATTACACTTTGGATATTGTATCAATACACCCAGTAACTACAAAGATATAGGTTTACTTCCTAACTCACTTGCCCGGAGAGGAAATAAACCACTCAGGGATTTCACAATGAAGCCAATGGTGACTTTAAAACAGTTACAGAGTTTAATGGCTGTGATAGGAGGAAATGAGGATGGATCCACAACATTGTTGTTACTCCATATTACTAACCTGATTGACAGAGCAAGAAGAAGGAATCCTGTGGCTCAGTTGGTAGCGCATGGTGCTTGCAACGCCATGGTTGTGGGTTTGATTCCCATGGGGGACCAGTACTGGGGGGGGGGCAACATTTCCCCATTATTATTTTCTAAATCCTTCAAGGTCTGTCAAATTGGTTGTTGATCATTGCTTGACAACCATTTTCCAGTCTTGACGTAGATTTAAGTCAAAACTGTAACTCGGCCTCTCGGGAACATTCACTGTCTTCTTAGTAAGCAACTCCAGTGTAGATTTGGGCTGGATGTGTCAATGTGTAGTTCGTACATTCATAATCAGAATTATAATCAGAATTATAATGAGCAGAATTAATATCTTACCTCAAGTAGCCAAGAAATCCCTAGTTTGAAAGCTACAGTTTTTCTGGAAGCTGTGCTGTGCCATTTTCCCCTATGTGGGCCAGTCCACTAACAATTCGTGTTCAACCAATGAGCTTTAGCCCCTCCCCTTCAGCCCCTGAGTGACAGCTAGCAAGATACACACACAGCAGAGTGGGAGGGAGAGTAATGACGTGGTGCACATATCTGCACATATGTGACCTAGTACGATATTTTCTGGGATAACTTCTGGCTCTTGAGAAATACTTGCTAAAAAAGTCAACAAAAGTACCAGATAATCTCTTTAAGGCTATTGCCAATGGATAACCTTAGAGTTGACAAATACAGGCCTAGACTCAGGGAAAATAGACAGTTTGGGGGGGAAAGTCCACTCCGGAGAATGTCGTAAAATAGAATGGTCTTATTTTTCTGGTTGAATTCTTTGGTTTTAATCTGATTGGCTACCATACAGATAGTCTAAACCATAGTTTATAGGGTAATGTGGGGTAACTAGCCCACTCTAAGAACAATGTCCAACTGCTGACACAAAAAAGCAACGCTTGGTAAAAATTTGATATGTGGATGATGGTCATGCTTAGGCAAACAAACTATGAGGAGAAGTGGCTACAGTTTACACTTTTTTAGTTATTTAGTCCCGGGGTAACTTTGTCCTGATCATGCACACATTCTGATTGTGCCCACATTTTCTATACTAAAATGTGCCTCTTATCTGTCCACTGTGTCCGCATTGGGACCAGATATCCTGGTCTGTCCCTGTATGTACATTATTGGAAAGATATTCTTTCAAAATAATATTTATTTATTTTAAGACACATATTGATGACATAAGTCAATGATTTTAGAAGTCAGGATGATGATGATTTAAATGGTTTCACTGTCCAGATCTGTATACACTTGTAAGGGCAGGATGATCTGATCACAATGCCTCTTTTAATAATCTACACCTGTCTACAAATGTGGGCACAGTCAGAGCGAACAAGATCAGAACAAAAGATGCATGTTAGCACCAGGTATAAACAGGGCTTCAGAAAGAGTCCTGTTATTGCCTCCTTTCCTTCAACTCTGCACTGATGTGAAATAACTATGCAGGTGAAGTCAATAACTTAGCATATTGCTTTCTCCTCTTCTATGTTTTTAGATCAGTGCTGAGGATCGACAGGAGAGGAAGGAAAGAAGGCAGGAAAATGAATGAGTGGAGAGAAGACAAAGCCAGCCAAGACGAGGAGACAGGAGGTAGAGGTAAATAAGATGAACCCATACTGTATAAGAGCATTAAGATCAAGGAGAGGAGATGAGGAGTTGAAGCCAAAATGAGATAATTGAGGTGCACCCCTCATGTTTCCTGTCAGCAGGTGAAAGGACCAGGTAGTGTAGGTCCATATCTTTGAAGTGTAAAAGGACAGGACATCTCTCTCCTCTCAAATCGATCACCTTCTGTTTTATGCATTTGATTGGCATCATAGCAACCTGATAGCCACTTTCTCACTTAGTGTGTGTGTGTAGGAGTGTGTGGGCGAGTGTTAGCGCACAACTTAACAGGTCTCCACTCTCTCTTTAAGATGTCTGTATCGACATGATGTCACCCGTCTCTATGGGGCCACATGATTTAGTGAAGCAAATAATTGCTAATGTTATTTTGAAGTTTCAGTGAAGTTGGGTTCACTGTGTAATCTGAGTTCACACATTGTTCAGAATCAGTACTGCCGAAGGTGACAAAAAGCCACTTTGGGAGAAATAAAACAAGCAGATTGCAGGCTGCCTTTGTTCACAACTGAGTCACAGCAATTCACTTTGATAGTGAGTTTCTGAATCTCAGAGATGGATTGCATACTCAGATAGAAATACAGAGAGGTGGAGGGAGGAAGTATAAAGGGGAACAGGGAGGGAGATAAAGATACAAAGAGGAAGGGAGGACCAGAAGATCAAAAAGAGGGGGAGAAAGTTATACAACGAGAATCAGAGAGGGAGAAAATACAGAGGGAAACAGAGAGAGAACACACACACAGTGCACATACACAAACACACACATACACGGTGCACACATACAGGTGTATAATCCCAATACCTTATCTACACCTCCTGCAGGTCACATAGGAGGGAGATGGGGGACAGGGAATTGTTTTCCCCTCAACAATGAGAGCACATTATCTTATACCTTGTTATTTCCAGATGTATCTTGGCACTCCCTCCCTCCCTCCCTCCCTCCCTCCCTCCCTCCCTCCCTCCCCCTCCCTCCCTCCCTCCCTCCCTCCCTCCCTCCCTCCCTCCCTCCCTCCCTCCCTCATTCTTTCTTTCCCTCTTCCTTCCCTCACTCTCTCTCTCTCTCTTGCTCTCTCGCTCTCTCTCTCTGTATGAGAGCGAGAGAGAGCTGAATGAATAGTGTATGAGGAATTGGAGATTAATTTGTTTTTAATGTGCTGTGTCCATATTGGAGCAGAGAGAGAGGGGCTGGGCCGTTACAGTAACAGCAGCTGTAAGGGTTTGGATTACAGAGTAATAATACTACAATACTAATAATAATGTCCTCTTTAAATCTGCGTATTCCTTCAAAGCTCAGTTGTCCTGAGTCTGCACAACTCTGCCAGGACCTAGGATCAAGAGAGACACTCAAGTGTTTTAGTACTATATCTCTTGACACAATGATGAAAATAATCATGGCCTCTAAACCTTCAAGCTGCATACTGGAGCCTATTCCAACTAAACTACTGAAAGAGCTGCTTCCTGTGCTTGGCCCTCCAATGTTGAACATAATAAATGGCTCTCTATATCCACCGGATGTGTACCAAACTCACTAAAAGTGGCAGTAATAAAGCCTCTCTTGAAAAAGCCAAACCTTGACCCAGAAAATATGAAAAAATATTGGCCTATATCGAATCTTCAATTCTTCTCAACATTTTTAGAAAAGGCTGTTGCGCAGCAACTCACTGCCTTACTGAAGACAAACAATGTGTACGAAATGCTTCAGTTTGGTTTTAGACCCCATCATAGCACTGAGACTGCACTTGTGAAGGTGGTAAATGACCTTTTAATGGCATCAGAACGAGGCTCTGCATCTGTCCTCGTGCTCCTAAACCTTAGTGTTGCTTTTGATACCATAGATCACCACATTCTTTTGGAGAGATTGGAAACCCAAATTGGTCTACACGGACAAGTTCTGGCCTGGTTTAGATCTTATCTGTCGGAAATATATCAGTTTGTCTCTGTGAATGGTTTGTCCTCTGACAAATCAACTGTAAATTTCGGTGTTCCTCAAGGTTCCATTTTAGGACCACTATTGTTTTCACTATATATTTTAACTCTTGGGGATGTCATTCGAAAACACAATGTTGACTTTCACTGCTATGCGGATGACACACAGCTGTACATTTCAATAAAACTTGGTGAAGCCCCAAAATCGCCCTCGCTAGAAGCCAGTGTTTCAGACATAAGGAAGTGGATGGCTGCAAACTTTCTACTTTTAAACTCCGACAAAACAGAGATGCTTGTTCTAGGTCCCAAGAAACAAAGAGATCTTCTGTTGAATCTGACAATTAATCTTAATGATTGTACAGTCATCTCAAATAAAATTGAAGTACCTCGGCGTTACTCTAGACCCTTATCTCTCTTTTGAAGAACATATCAAGACTGTTTCAAGGACAGCTTTTTTCCATCTACGTAACATTAGCAAACATCAGAAACTTTCTGTCCAAAAATGATGCAGAAAAAATTTATTCATGCTTTTGTTACTTCTAGGTACTGCAATGCTCTACTTTCCGGCTACTCGGATAAAGCACTAAATAAACTTAAGTTAGTGCTAAATACAGCTGCTAGAAAAAAAAAGATCATATTACTCCAGTGCTAGCCTCCCTACACTGGCTTCCTGTCAAGGCAAGGGCTGATTTCAAGGTGTTACTGCTAACCTACAAAGCATTACATGGGCTTGCTCTGACCTATCTCTCTGATTTGGTCCTGCTGTACATACCTACACGTACGCTACGGTCACAAGACGCAGGCCTCCTAATTGTCCCTAGAATTGCTAAGCAAACAGCTGGAGGCTGGGCTTTCTCCTATAGAGCTCAATTTTTATGGAATGGTCTGCCTACCCATGTGAGAGACACAAACTCGGTCTCAACCTGTAATTCGTAAGTCGCTCTGGATAAGAGCGTCTGCTAAATGACTTAAATGTAAATGTAAATGTAATTCTTTACTGAAGACTCATCTCTTCAGTGGGTCCTAGGATTGATTGTAGTCTGGCCCAGGAGTGTGAAGGTGAACGGAAAGGCTCTTGAGCAACGAACCGCCCTTGCTGTCTCTGCCTGGCCGGTTCCCCTCTCTCCACTGGGATTCTCTGCCTCTAACCCTATTACAGGGGATGAGACACTGGCTTACTGGTGCTCTGTCATGCCGTCCCTAGGAGGGGTGCTTCACTTGAGTGGGTTGATATACTGATGTGATCTTCCTACCTGGGTTGGCGCCCCCCCTTGGGTTGTGCCGTGGCGGAGATCTTTGTGGGCTATACTCGGCCTTGTCTCAGGATGGTAAATTGGTGGTTGAAGATATCCCTCTAGTGGTGGGGGGCTGTGCTTTGGCAAAGTGGGTGGGGTTATATCCTTCCTTCTTCGGATGGGGCCACAGTGTCTCCTGACCCCTCCTGTCTCAGCCTCCAGTATTTATGCTGCAGTAGTTTATGTGTCGGGGGGCTAGGGTCAGTTTGTTATATCTGGAGTACTTCTCCTGTCTTATCCGGTGTACAAAGTGAATGTAAGTATTCTCTCTCTAGTTCTCTCTTTCTCTCTTTCTTTCTCTCTCTCGGAGGATCTGAGCCCTAGGACCATGCCTCAGGACTACCTGGCATGATGACTCCTTGCTGTCCTAACCTGGCCGTACTGCTGCTCCAGTTTCAACTGTTCTGCCTGTGACTATGGAATCCTGACCTGTTCGTCGGACGTGCTACCTGTTCCAGACCTAATATTGGACCATTCTGGTCATTTATGAACATTTGAACATCTTGGCCATGTTCTGTTATAATCTGGCCACCCCTCATAGCCTGGTCCCTCTCTAGGTTTCTTCCTAGGTTTTGGCCTTTCTAGGGAGTTTTTCCTAGCCAACGTGCTTCAACACCTGCATTGCTTGCTGTTTGTGTTTTAGGCTGGGTTTCTGTACAGAACTTTGAGATATCAGCTGATGTACGAAGGGCTATATAAATTAATTTGATTTGATGTTTCTGGGCTAGCCTGTCATGGGGCCCTGTGTTTTGGTTTATCATGTCACATGACCTGGATTTTAACCTTCATATATATATTTATATATCAAACTGTCCCCTTTCTTTTCTTTTTTTTACCAAGTTTTTATTTGTTTTGTCATTTTTTTGTTGGGGGTTTAGAGGTACAATATCAATTTCAATTCATATATTTTGCAATATATTCATGTTGACAATAGACATTCTGCCGGCTAAAGCAGGTGAGATATTAGTCCAATAACTGAAGTCAGATTGAATTGATTTGAACATTCTGTTAACGTTTCTGGCAATGGTTTTATCTAAGAAAATACATCTTTCTATTCCAACATATTTAGAATTGGAAACAATTGGGATTACGTAAGTAGAGATGGAGTCCTCCAAAGGGCAGATTTGGTCATATTTATTTTATAACTGGAACTGAATTTTTCTATGATCTCCAAAGCATTTCTGGGGGATTGAGATACATTGTCTAGAATCTAGATTAAGTAAAATATCATTGGATTATAATGAAATTACGTGATCTGTAGAATTAAGAGATGTTGGTGTAATTTATTTTGTTTGTCGAATTGCCTGGGCCAGGGGCTCCATAGACAATAAGAATAGTAGAGGTGAGATCGGCTCACCTTTCCTGCTACTTCTAGTTATTCTGAACTGAACAGAGCAGGTATTGCCTGTTATTACTATGGCTACTAGGGATGGCATATCATATTTTAATCATATTAATGAAATTGGAGTCAAGTCCCATATCTTCCAAAACAGACCAAAGACATGGCCATTCTAATCTATCAAAACCTTTTTCTATGTCTATCACACCTTGATCTGTTCACCTGTCTTGTGCTTGTCTCTACCCCGCTCCAGGTGTCACCCTTTCCCCCTTTATCCCCTGTGCATTTATACCTGTGTTTTCTGTCTGTTGACAGTTTGTCTTGTCTCTTCAAGCCTACCAGCATGTTTTTCTGTACTCCTGTTCTCTTTAGTCCCTGTTTTCTAGTGCTTCCTGTTTTGACAAACAGTTTTCTGCCTGCCCTGAGCCTGCCTGCCGTTCTGTACCTTTTGACACTGCCCTGAATTCCTGACCTTTGCCTGCCCTGACCCTGAGCCTGTCTTCAGATCTGTACGTTACGTACTCTATCTTGGATTACTGACCTTTGCTTGCCCTGACCCTGAGCCTGTCTTCAGATCTGTACGTTACGTACTCTATCTTGGATTACTGACCTCTGCTTGCCCTGACCCTGAGCCTGTCTTCCGATCTGTACGTTACGTACTCTATCTTGGATTACTGACCTCTGCTTGCCCTGACCCTGAGCCTGTCTTCCGATCTGTACGTTACGTACTCTATCTTGGATTACCGGCCTCTGCCTGCCCTAGACCTGTTGTTTGCTTACCCCCTGTTTTGTAAATAAACTTATGTGATTTGAACTGTCTCCATATGGGTATTATCCTAAGTTCTGATAGCGTCGAGAGCTGCCCAAGGAGCATTGGATTCTAATGAAGCATGGAAGATATGTAATAGACAACGGAGGTTATATGAGGATAACATTTTTTTTAACAAACCCGCTTTCATCATTTTTGAAAATAGTTTTATATCTGTGTTTATCAAAGATAGGGGGCGATAGAGAGAACACTCAGTGGCGTCCTTATCTTTTTTGAATAAATTAGTGCTGTATTGACATCCCTTCCAAATTAACCTTTGGTGAACAGCTGTTTCAATCATTTCAAGTAACAGTGGACCTAATTGGTTCCAACCAGGTGATTTGCCTTTATTTATGTTATGCCCTTTTGAGTTAATGGAGAGAGATTTGGGCTCCTAGCACGCTGGCTTCTACAGTTGAGAGAAGAGGAATTATTTTATAATTTAAAAAGGTCTCAGTCTGGCTTGGTGTGGGTTTACAAATAGTGTACAATTATTTATAGAAACAAGATCATATTTGGTTGATTGATTTAGGTTCTGATAGTAATTA
This sequence comes from Oncorhynchus masou masou, assembly GCF_036934945.1. Taxonomy (NCBI): domain Eukaryota; kingdom Metazoa; phylum Chordata; class Actinopteri; order Salmoniformes; family Salmonidae; genus Oncorhynchus; species Oncorhynchus masou. The sequence continues at coordinate 66,689,215 of NC_088239.1, read as the reverse complement.
ACCTGATTCAGATTAAATAGTTGTAATATCCGCTATATTACTGTGAAGCTTGTTAGCCAGTAGACGACTGGGTCGACTGCCATTGAAGTAATGATAGAAACTGAAAGTGTATGTTGAGAACGCTCTAACGTCGTTAACAACTGATTCTGATATCTTCTGTCATTGTGATTTATTCAACCCAAATTCAAATGCAGTTGCATTGTTTGTTTGTTTTTCAATTTAAAGTTTAATTAAGTTTGTCAGTCAACCAACAAAACACATACCACATTCACAGATGTGACAGACTTAAAATAAAATAAATAAAAATGAGAACCCCCCCCCAAAAAAACTAATAACAAATAATGATTAAAAAATATATATATCTAAAACTTGCAGCAGCATTATCAAGGTTCTTATTAGCTATTTCCAGCCTTAGCTGAGATAGTTCCTGTAACGGCTTTCTTCCGTCGAAGGAGAGGAGGACCAAAATGCAGAATGCTTAGAGTTCATGGTTTTTAAAAAACCCGAAACAGTCCTATCTGGTGCAGAGAACACAAAGACAGGAAACAACCACCCACAAACACCAACACAAAACAAACTACCTAAATATGGTTCCCAATCCGAGACAATGACTAACACCGGCCTCTGATTGAGAACCATATCAGGCCATACATAGAAACGGACAAACTAGACACACAACATAGAATGCCCACCCAGCTCACGTCCTGACCAACACTAAAACAAGGAAAACACAAAAGAACTATGGTCAGAATGTGACAGTTCCATTGTTTTTAATAAAAGCTTTGATGGGGTCCCATAAAACCAGAGGATCATCGACTGAATTTTTGTTAATAATTTTGAATTCATTAAATTCACCTTCAAAATGTTGATATAAAATAGGATTTTGTAGTAAGGAAGCAATAAAGCTCCATCTTGTGGCTATTTTACGAGATTCTGATGTTTGCTTTTTGGTAGTAAGGATGATGATCAGATAGGCTCAAATGTCGAATTTCAATTGTCTTGAATAAAGAAAATAGAGGAGTAGATAATAGTATGAGATCGATTCGGGAGAATGTTTTGTGTCTGTTTGAATAGAAAGTGTACTATTTTACTTTAGGGTTATGAGCTCGTCATGCATCAATGAGGTTGTAATCAGAGAGTGAGTATATGTTGCGGAGCCTTGGTTGCCTGTGGATTGTAGTTGGTCTTATTAGATTGGTGCCGGATATACAGAATTGCATTCATGTCAGTCCCAATAACCAGTTGGAATTCAGTTAATTCTAACAACATGCTGTTCAGAGAATCAAACAAACTTTGGATCATATGAATTTGGAGCAAACACATCAAAACCTCTTAGATTTAAAGTCCCCTGTTTAGAGAAACTGTGTGGTTCTGGTTCCAGTTCCGACAGACATTGTAGCTTATTAATTAATCTGTGGACACCGTAGATCAAAATGGCTTGCATTGATAGCCCTGATTCCCATGGACATGGTAGTATATTGTCTGAGTTTGTGTGATGTAGGATCTGAAATCTGAAACCATTTGAAGCTGGGATATCCCTCTTACCATTTAATTTGCTCTTCTGACTGTCCATCAACTCCTGGCTGAACCCTATGTCACAGCAACGGACAAAGCACATGCCTGCAATCCTTACAGAGATTGCAGTTATAATGGTTAGTTGTTTTCAGTGGTGACCCATCATTCAACATTTGCCCACGAAGGACCGCCATGCTATCTTCCTATTCAAGTGAGCACAGCACAGCAAGATGTGTCCAAAAATGTATTGTATGCTGCTGCATAAATGATGTAATATGCCAGTGAGATATATATACTGTAGCTAAGAAAGTAATACTAAGTGAATGTTGTGTAGTAAGCTTTTAGTAACCCATGTGCCTCACCTTAATAATTTGGTCCTTTGTATTTATTTTTAATTTAACTATGCATGTCAGTTAAGAACAAATTCTTATTTACAATGACGGCCTTCCCCCGACCAAACCATAACAACGCTCGGCCAATTGTGTGCCGCACTATTGGACTCCCAATCACGTCCGGTTGTGACACAGCCTGGAATCAAACCAGGGTCTGTTGTGACACCGTTAGCACTGAGATACAGTGCCTTAGACCGCTGCACCACTCAGAGGCCCTTAGCCTACTGTTCTGACTTGGTGGTGCACATGTAGCCTATAGCCTGTTTTAGAGAAACGTTACCATTTAATATTGTAAGAGCTTTTATTGTCTGCTTATATGCCCCCTTTATTTATCCTACGGTTCTGACTTGGTGTACAGGGAGAATACTGTAAGAACGGCCCATGTTCTGAATTCTGTCACTTTGCATTTCAAAGGTGCTGAACAAATAGTTATATATTTCATTCTCTAGCAAGCACTCTTATCCAAAGTAGTTAATATATACATTTTAATATTTTTTTCATACTGGTCCCCTGTGGGAATCGAACCCACAAGCGTGTTGCTGCAAGTGCCATGCACCTCCAACTGATCAGTTGATTGGTAATATTGACTATGTCCATCCTAGCTCGCTCATTGTCTTAATCAAAATTACTGATTGCCTCTTATCCACTCATTGTCCCCTTAAGCCATAGTTTGTACATCTCAATTGTCATTAGGAATCAAATTTGTTGAAGCAAGTCAGCCATATCAGTTATGGTTTTTTTTACGGCAATAAATGAGCCTGAATTAACTGTTTCGCTGCCAGACAAGGCTCCGCTGATAGCCAGGTATAGCAGTGCTAAGGTGTTGGGACTTCTCTTGGGACAGTTTTATGTAGGCCCTAACAGTTTTGTGGCACCGTTTGTCACTGTTATAGTGCAATTAATGTTTTGTTTATTGTTGTGTTGTGTAGTGGCTTTGCTGGCATGAATGAAAAAAATATAATTTAACTTGCCCCACCAAGATTTACATGCGAAAATGTAGAAAGCATATACGTCATTTCAAGCCTTTATTCATCCAGTTTGTTGAATAGGAAATACATCATATAAAATATTTAATATTCTCATGTTTGTATCATATTTGTACTGTGAACTTCAGCTTGTGTCCTCAAAACTGACCACACCTCAGCAATTTATAACTATTTTTCCCAGAAAGGTGAGATTTTAACCTCTCGTGGAGTATGCAGTATTACTAGCTATTGTTTATGGGGATTAAGCAGATTACATTTTTGATTACATTTAGTTACATTTAACTGGTTTTATAAAGGCAATTTTCTTTCCATTATGGATACATATAATTTCTGAAAGTGATTCTGCCAACAAAAGAAGCTCGTCAAAGGTAAGGCATTAATTATATTTTTATTTCTGTGTTTTGTGTCACGCCTGCAGGGTTGAAATATGCTTTTCTCTCTTTGTTTACGGAGGTGCTATCCTCAGATAATAGCATTGTTTGCTTTCGCCGAAAAGCTTTTTTGAAATCTGATACGTTGGCTGGATTCACAACAGGTGGAGCTTTAATTTGTTATCTTGCATCTGTGATTTCATGAACGTTTGATTTTTATAGTAATTTAGTTGAATTTGGCGCTTTGCATTTTCACTGGCTTTTGGGACACTAGCGTCCCACATATCCCAGAGATGTTAATGAGAGAAATAAGTATTTGAAACCCTCTCAACAAGAAAGATTTCTGGCTCCCAGGTGTCTTTTATACAGGTAACGAGCTGAGATTAGGAGCACACTCTTAAAGGGAGTGCTCCTAATCTCAGTTTGTTACCTGTATAAAAGACACCTGTCCACAGAAGCAATCAATCAGATTCCAAACTCTCCACCATGGCCAAGACCAAAGAGCTCTCAGAGGATGTCAGGGACAAGATTTTAGACCTACACAAGGCTGGAATGGGCTACAAGACAGTTGTTGCGATTATTCACAAATGGAAGAAACACAAAATAACGGTCGATCTACCTCGGCCTGGGGCTCCATGCAAGATCTCACCTCGTGGAGTTGCAATGATCATGAGAACGGTGAGGAATCAGCCCAGAACTACACGGGAGGATCTTGTCAATGATCTCAAGGCAGCTGGGACCATAGTCACCAAGAAAACAATTGGTAACACACTACGCCGTGAAGGACTGAAATCCTGCAGCGCCCACAAGGTCCCCCTGCTCAAGAAAGCACATATACATGCCTGTCTGAAGTTAGCCAATGAACATCTGAATGATTCAGAGGACAACTGGGTGAAAGTGTTGTGGCCAGATGAGACCAAAATGGAGCTCTTTGGCATCAACTCAACTCACTGTGTTTGGAGGACAGGACAACTTCGCCGCATCAAAGAGACGATGGACGGGGCCATGTACCGTCAAATCTGGGGTGAGAACCTCCTTCTCTCAGCCAGGGCATTGAAAATGGGTTGTGGATGGGTATTGCAGCATGACAATGACCCAAAACACACGGCCAAGGCAACAAAGGAGTGGCTCAAGCAGAAACACATAAATTTAAGGTCCTGGAGTGGCCTAGCCAGTCTCCAGACCTTAATCCCATAGAACATCTGTGGAGGGAGCTGAAGGTTCGAGTTGCCAAACGTCAGCCTCAAAACCTTAATGCCTTGGAGAAGATCTGCAAAGAGGAGTGGGACAGACTCCCTCCTGAGATGTGTGCAAACCTGGTGGCCAACTACAAGAAACGTCTTACCTCTGTGACTGCCAACAAGGGTTTTACCACCAAGTACTAAGTCATGTTTTGCAGAGGGGTCAAATACTTATTTCCCTCATTAAAATGCAAATCAATTTATAACATTTTTGATATGCGTTTTTCTGGATTTTTTTGTTGTTATTCTGTCCCTCACTGTTCAAATAAACCTACCATTTAAAATTTTAGAATGATAATTTCTTTTGTCAGTGGGCAAACGTACAAAATCAGCAGGAGATCAAATACCTTTTTCCCTCACTGTAATTATAACATAAAGTTCAATTCTCATTTCTGGAAAAGGCTTAAAATAAAGGTTCAAATCCAGGTCATGTGACATGATTAACAATAACACAGGGCCCTAATATATGGGATGGCTTGGTTCTATTACACCTGCTTAGGGGTTAGCTTGGATTCTTAGAATAAGAGGTTTACAAGTGTGGGTGTACGTCCGTGTGAATGTCTGCGTGTGTGTGCGTCTGCGTCTGTGTGTGTGTGTGTGTGTGTGTGTGTGTGTGTGTGTGTGTGTGTGTGTGTGTGTGTGTGTGTGTGTGTGTGTGTGTGTGTGTGTGTGTCAGAGCTGGGATCAAATGTGTATCTGAGTATTTGTTATTTAAAATCAAATCAAATTGTCACATACGCCTATTTCAACAGGTGTAGTAGATCTTACAGCGAAATGCTTACTTACAAGCCCTTAACCAACAATGCTTTAAGAAATTAAGGAAAAAAAGTGTTAAGTAAAAAATAGAAAATAGAAAAAAAAGTAACAAATAATTAAAGAGCAGCAGTAAAATACAAGCAAGGCTATATGCAGGGGGTACCGGTACTGAGTCAATGTGCGGGACCACCGGTTAGTTGAGGTAATATGTACATGTAGGTAGAATTAAAGTGACTATTATAAACACAGAGTAGCAGCAGCGTAAAAGAGGGGTCTGTGTAGCCCTTTGATTAGCTGTTCAGGAGTCTTATGGCTTGGGGGTAGAAGATACAAAAATACACAAACAAAATGTATTTTCAAATACACAGCCCAAAACAAGAACATTTATTTTGAGTATTTGAATGGTTATTTGTAAAAACCAAATAGTCTTCCTAATTGTATTTGAAAGTGCTTTCCAATACTTGTAAAATACTGGTGTAAAATACTGCTGTAGACTCGACCTACATCTGTATGTGCTCTCAGTCACCTGGAGCTGCATGGCAAATGGTCCAGGAACACAAGGCAAGCACAAAGAACAACGCCCAAGGACTAGTGGCACAACGGTCTAAGGCACTGCATCTCAGTGCAAGAGACGTCACTACAGTCCCCGGCCCAGCGTTGTCTGGGTTTGGCTGGGGCAGGGCGTCATTGTAAATAAGAATTTGTTCTTAGCTGACTTGCCTAGTTAAATAAAAAATCAACCATTCCCCCTCTGAGGTGCCAAAATGTATCTCTCTGCTACAGTATCCAAAGGACTGAATACTGTGATTAAATAATGTTATAATATCTATGTGAAACTTGTTCAATGAGGATAACTCTGATGTATGATCTCTGTAGTTACTTGTATCTGCACAGAGTAAACTCTGAATGACTCTATTATGTAAAGGGGTGTCTTCTCATTAATTCTGTCTCATTTACATTGGTCTCATCTCCCACACAAGCCTCTAAATGCTGTGACACCCTGTGGAGATTGGGTAGGTTACTGTAAACTTGGTATAAGTTGATTGCTCAATGGTCGTTGGTTTTAGGTTGAAAGGTTACACCTTCAGATGTTATAAATGGAACTAAATGCCTTTGTTCTCTCTATTATCCTATATCCAGTCCATGGAGGAATGTTGTATGATCAATTCTAATGTCCTAGGCTTCTAGCCCTCTGGCCTACTAGGCATCTCTCTGTGCTTTGTCTTCAAAATTAACCTTAGGTTCTACATGCCTAGAAGTATGATTGGTAATGTTAGTAACTTAAGCTTCATGCCTTGTATGTGAATCCATTCATTGTACAATGTTAATTAAATATCTGCCATTGATATAGACAATTCTCAGACCAATTCTTGCTTGTCAACCTTGACTCATTGCCTAATGCTTGCTTGTTTATTTGAGGTATCTTTATGGAGCCAGTTAAACATTTTAATAGGCTAATTGCTTAGTCTTATTACGAGTTGCATGTGATGTATATATAATATACTGTGTATATACATATCACAAATGAATGCCCACTACACTATTTTGAAATGCATGGGAGTGTATTTCACTACTTTCTCTCTCAATTCAATTCAAGGGGCTTTATTGGCATGGGAAACATGTGTTAACATTGCCAAAGCAAGTGAGGTAGATAATATACAAAAGTGAAATAAACAATAAAAATTCAACAGTAAACATTACACATACAGAAGTTTCAAAATAATAAAAACATTACAAATGTCATATAATGTGTATATACAGTCTCTCTCTCTCTCTCTCTCTCTCTCTCTCTCTCTCTCTCACACCCAACCACACAGACCCACACAAGCACATACACAACCACACAGACCGACACAAGCACATACACAAACCCACACAAGCACACACACAATCTCACAGACCCACATAAGCACACACACAAACCCACACAAGCACACACACACACACACACACACAACCACACAGACCCACACACGCACATACACAACTACACAGACTGACACAAGCACAAGCACACACACACACAACCACACAGACCCACACAAGCACATACACAACTACACAGACCGACACAAGCACAAACACACACAAGCACACACACAAACCCACACAAGCACACACACAATCACACAGACCCACACAAGCACACGCACAAACCCACACAAGCACACACACAATCACACAGACCCACACAAGCACACACATACACAACCACACAGACCGACACAAGCACGAACATAAACACATCCTGATCTATGCTCATCAACCCTGCACTCACAGCAAACACACACACCATCTTCACTCTAACTATCTTATCTCTCACTTACAATAAAAATACTTCAAAAAGTGATTCCTTGTTTTTATTAGCTGCATCTTCAGTGATCAGAAGTCTCTACCTTCTCCTCTCTCTCCCTTTCCCTCTCTTTACTTATCTCTATTTCTCTCTGTCATTGGGTTGATGGGTATCTGAGCCCCAGTTGGAGACCTCTAGGATGGGAAATCATCTTAGCCCTTTCCCCTGGGAGTGTCATTCTAACACAATATTACTGGGCGTGTAAGAGGAGAGGAAAGGAGAGGAGAGATGAGATCAAGTATGGGTGAGGAGAGGGGAAGAGGGGAAATAAGAATATCAAATCTTATCACACCCTGCTATCCCTCTATCTGTCCTCTCGATCTGAATCACTCTCTCTGTACTACCCCTCTCTTTACCTCCATCTAACACATATGTCCTACCAATTACCTATACTTTAGGTTGTTATTGTGTACAGTTGAAGTCGGAAGTTTTCATACACTTTAGCCAAATACATTTATACTCATCTTTCCACAATTCACAATTTAATCCTAGTAAATAATCCCTGTCTTGGCTCAATTAGGATCGCCACTTTATTTTAAGAATGTGAAATATCAGAATAATAGAGAGAATGATATATTTCAGCTTTTATTTCTTTCATCACATTCCCAGTGGTTCAGAAGTTTACACATACTCAATTTGTGTTTGGTAGCATTGCTTTTAAATTGTTTTACGTGGTTCAAACGTTTGGGTAGCTTTCTACAAGCTTCCCACAAAAAAAGTTGGGTGAATTTTGGCCCATTCCAACTGACAGAGCTGGTGTAACTGAGTCAGGTTTGTAGGCCTCCTTGCTCGCACATGCTTCTTCAGTTCTGCCCACACATTTTCTATGGGATTGAGGTCAGGACTGTTAGTGCTGTCACGCCCTGGCCTTAGTATTTTGTGTTTTCTTTATTATTTTGGTCAGGCCAGGGTGTGACATGGGTGAATTATGTGTTTGTCTTGTCTAGGGGTTTTGTAGATTGATGGGGTTGTGTTTAGTGTAGTAGTCTAGGTAAGTCTATGGTTGCCTAGAGTGGTTCTCAATCAGAGGCAGGTGGTTATCGTTGTCTCTGATTGGGAACCATATTTAGGCAGCCATATTCTTTAGGTATTTCGTGGGTGATTGTTCCTGTCTCTGTGTTTGTTTGCACCAGAATAGGCTCGGTCACTTTGGTTTTTCTTTTTTCCTTGTTTTGGAAGAGAAGAGAAGAGAACGTGAGACGGGTGAGCCATTCTCCTTGCGGAGATGGTGCAAAATTCATCAACACGGTCGGTCCCTGGGATTGGGCTTGCCAACACGATTCGGTTTGCTTGGAAGGAAAAGGAGTTGGAGCCTTTAGGACGGGAAACTTTTGGAAGGACAATATTGATGGGGATTCTAAAGCTGACGGTGAAGGACGTGTTTTGTTTCCAAGGCAACTCGTTGGAGGGAGCATACGACGTGGCACTATATACAGAGGAGAAACATGATGATATCCTGAGAAGGGCAAGAGCAGTGGGAGGTGAGAGGCCGATGAGCCACTATGAAATAACAAGCCTGGTGAAGAACAACTTTAGGGTTGTAACTGTCAACATATACAACCCATACGTTAAGGACGAAGAGGTGAGGGCCTTTCTGGGGAGATACATGGATAACGTCTCCTCAGCAAGGCACCTCAAAGACTCTCTTGGGTTTTGGAACGGGAGGAGAGGTTTCCAGGCCCTCCTCAGGGAGGACCCAAAGGGACATGGTGGCTACCTCCATCCTCCTGCTATGTTCTCCCTGGGGGCTGACAGGGGGACGTTGTTTTATGCACGTCAGCCTCCATTTTGCAGGCGCTGTATGGCCTACGGCCATATCTTCGCCTCGTACAGCGCAAGAAAATGCAGATTTTGTGGATCTGGGGAGCACGAGGCGAGGGATTGAGACAAGCCTAAGGCGTGCCACGAGTGTGGCTCGTCAGCACTCGTCAGAGGTCATACGCGTCTGCGGCTGGTGGGGGAGCAGGGGCAGGGGATGGGGGAAGAAGAGGAGGGGAAGAGTACAGGTCCAGATGGGAAGGCCGCAAGGAAGGAGGAGGAGCAAGGAGCGGCGGATGGAAGAGAGAAGGAAACGGAAGGCACGGGAGTAGGAGAACCAGGAAAAGCAGCGGAAGAAGGCAAGCGAGTGGAGGAGCATGAGAGAGAAGAAAGCGAGAGAGGGGTGGTGGAGAAGGAGACAGTGGAAGAGCAAGTGGAGTGGGGGGAAAGTGCCCTGGTGGAAGAGATGAGGGGTATGGTGGAGGAGCTGGCGGGGGGTGAGGGTGGTATCTCTCCACTGCCGCCATCACCAAAGAAGAGAATGAAGAGGAGGGTGCGATTGGCCGACAATGAGAGGGAGGGGATGGTCAAGAGAGTGATGGGGTGGGAGAAACCTCTGGGTTGCTGCTGGTTTCCCCAGACCCTCAACTTCTGGTGGGTGGGGTCACACCTAACAAGACTCAGGACTGGGTACAGGAGGAGTTGGGGATTTTTTGTTTGGGGACTCAGCCTCCCCTATTTTTTTCCAAACCAGCTGCAGCACTGGGGAGGAGAGTGGGGGTAGACCCAGGGTGCAGGGCACCCCGGAGCCAAACACTATTCCTGCATCCTGGGTTGGTGAGATGGAGGAAGAGGGGGGGTTGTCGATGGTGTTTTCACAGGTAGATATGGAGCAGGGGAGCATCGGGTGAGTCTCCTGTTTTTGTTTTTTTGTGTCTGGGTTTAGTATTTGAGTGTATTACATGTTTTTATTTCATGGGGTTAACTTTACATTTGTAAGTTTAAATGTAAGGGGTTTAAGGGATTTTGTTAAGAGGAGGGTGGTTTTTAGTTATTTGGAGGGTGTGGGGTTTGATTTTTGTTTTTTACAGGAGGTTCACCTGAGGGATGGAGGGGATGTTAGTAGGTTTAAGAGGGAGTGGGACAAGGGGGACTCGGTTTGGGTTATTGGGGGGGTGCACTCATCGGGGGTAGGGATTTTGTGTGGGCACAGGGAGGTAAAAGTGGAGGGTTCTTTTCGGGTGATGCAGGGGAGGGTTATAGGGGTGGATGTCACGATAAGGGATTGTAAATTTAGATTAGTGGTGGTGTATGGGCCACAGGTGGTGGCAGACAGGAGGGAGATGGTGGACTGTCTGGTGCCCCTGTGTGTCACAAATAGGAAATTAGTGATAGGGGGGGATTTTAATACAGATTTAGGAATAGGGGGGGATAGCAGTGCAGGCGCCATCACCGGGCTAATGGCTTGCCATGGTCTGGTTGATGGTGGCCTGCACACTACTCCGAAAATGGCCGGTCCTACATGGCGCAACTCCAGGGGGTTGTGCGGAGGCTCGACTATATTTTTGTGTAAGTTGTCTGGGCGGCTGTTGCCTGTTTTCTTTTCGGATCACGACGGGGTGCTCCTGCAGGTGGGGTCGCCAGTCTGCCTCTTTGGTAGGGGGTACTGGAAGTTAGATCGGGAGGTGCTGGAGGAGCAGGCTTTTGTTGACAGGTTTTTTGGTTTCTTTTGGAGGCTTGAAGGCCTCCGGTCCATGTGCGAGGGTGTGTTAGAGTGGTGGGAATTAGTTAAGGTGAGGATTAGGGCTTTTATAATAGGGTATTGCAAGAGGAAAAAAAGGGAGGAAAGGAGGGAGGTGGATCGTATCCAAAGGTTAATTGAACTCGAATACGAGGCAGGCAACCTCGGCGGGTCGTTTGACTAGGAGAGATCCCCAACCCTAAAGGCGCAGCTCAGGGAGTTGCAGGAGCGGAAGGCTCGAGTTTTCCTGGAGCGTGCGCATAGTGGCTTTCTAGAACACAATGAGACTTGTTCTGCTATGTTCTTTAAGTTGGTTAGGGCCAGACAGAGTAGGAAGGTAATGCATGGCGTTAGGGAAGAAAATGGTAGTATAGTTAGAGAACCAGAGGATATGGTCAGGGTGACAACTGATCATTTCCAAGGTTTATTTAAGCAAAGGGAAGTAGATGTAGAGCAGGGAAATGTGTTTTTAGAACACTTGTCCAGGGGGTTGCCGGTGGACATTAGAGAAGTGATGGAGGCCCAGATCTCACTAGAAGAGGTTGAGAGCGCTCTTAGGAGGATGGGAAAAGGGAAGGTGCCTGGGATGGATGGGCTGCCGGCTGAGTTTTATCTCAAGTTTTGGGGTATACTTGGACCAGTGGTCCTCAAAGTCTTGAAGGCCATCCTTGAGACGGGGGTCCCGGGGGATCAATGGCTGTTGGTGTGCTGTCACTTTTATATAAGAAGGGGGAAGTAACAGACCTTGGCAACTGGCGGCCGTTGACCATGCTGTGTGTAGATTACAAGCTACTTGCAAAGGTTTTAGCAGACCGGTTGTGCACAGCCCTTCCCTACGTCGTCCATGAGGATCAGACGTGCGGGGTAGAGGGCCGCTCTATTAGATGGAACCTACAGTTAATCAGGGACTCCATCGCTTGGGTTGAAGATAGAGGATTGCCTTTAATGGTAGCAGCGCTAGATCAGGTGAAAGCCTTTGATCGCGTGAATAGATCCTTTTTTATTCAGAGTGTTAGGTCGATTAGGATTTGGGGAGAAGTTCATAGGATGGATTCGTACATTATATGTCGGAGCGGGGTGCCGAGTTAGTGTAAATAGTCACTTTTTGACCTCTCGTCTGGGGTCAGGCAGGGGTGCCCACTCTCGGCTCTCCTCTTCGTTCTGTACATGGAGCCTCTGGGGTCTGCCATTAGGGCAGACACAGGGGTGGAAGGCTTGCTGATCCCTGGAAGTGGTGGGCTGCGTGTTAAGATGACGCAGTACGCCGACGACACTTCCTTGCTCCTATGCAAGGACTTGTGCATGACAAGGTCCCTTGCCATCTTTGGGGATTTCACCCGAGCGTCGGGGGAGCGGTTCTGAACCATGCAAAGTCTTCCGTCAAGTTCTTCGGAAGATGGCGCGGTAGAACGGATGCGCCCGCGGGGTTATCTCTCTGTGAAGGGGCCCTGAGGATTCTCGGGGTCCATTTTGAGACCTCCGGCTCAGCGACGCTAAACTGGAACATGCGTATCGCAGTGGTACAGAGGAAGCTAGCAATGTGGAAGGCTAGGTATTTGTCATTTATGGACAAAGTCCTGGTCCTAAAGGTGGATATGTTACCGTCTCTTTTGTATTTGGCGTACATCTACCCATTGCCGGCTTGTCTGAGGAGGCCTCTAGTGAGGCTTGTGTTTCAGTTCATGTGGAGTGGCAGGTGCGAGTGGGTCGCCAGGGCACGCATGATCTGTCCCATCGGGGAGGGAGGTAGGGGGGTACCACATTTCCCCCTCAAGCTGGACGCAATTTTTGTTTCTTTCTTGTTAACGGAGCTTGCTCATCCAGTGATACACCCGTCCGGTTACCTCCTGCGGGTGTTCTTCTTGTATCAGGCGAGAAGCGTAATGGTGTGGTCTAACACGGGTCCTCGGGCGGAACAGCTGCCGTGGCACTTTGGTCATGCGGCCAAGTGGCTGCGTGCGCACCCTGAGGTTGAAGTTGCCCGGGTAGGTTTAGATCACAGGCACCTGTACGAGGAGGTCAGAAAGGCAGGAAGTCTGGCGCCTGTAGTGGGCATCTCGGAAGTGGTCTGGGAGGGAGTGCAGGTGCGGGGTCTGGACAACAGGCTCAAGGACCTGAATTGGTTGAGCCTCCATAAGTGCTTGCCGGTACGTTCCATCATGTACCGGTATAGTTTGGTGCAATCCCCCACCTGTCCAAGATCCTCTTGTGGCAGGGAGGAGACTGTGCACCATGTCTTTTGGGACTGTGCCTTTGCCGGAGTAGTATGGGCTAGGGCACGGGTGTTGTTAGGTTTGGTAAGGGGGGATTTTGTATTGACGTGGGCCAGGTTAGAGAGGGGTGTAGGGAGAGCGAGAGGGACGGATAGGGACAGGTTTCTGCTCTGGCTTCTCATGAGTCTCTTTAAACGGGGGCTGTGGGAAGCAAGGCAGAACATGGTGAAGACAGGGAGAGATTGGGGGGTGGAAAGGATAGTGAGGAGGGTGGAAGGAGATTTGAGGGGGAGGATGAAGAGGGAGGAGAGGAAGTGGGGGCAGCATGCTGCTCGGGAGAGGTGGAAGTGGGGTTTAGGGCTGGGTGTTATTTAGATTTGTAAGGGGATAGATTAGGGACGGGGAGATGGGGAAAGGTAGTTTGTAGGGTGACGGGGAGGGAAGATGCTCCCCTGAGGTTTTGTTTGGGGTTGTTGTTTAGTTAAATTAAAATACCATTATTGGAGTATGTATGAAAATTATGAGTTGTAAAGAATGAATGTATTGAAGGTAATAAATTATTTTTTATAAAAAAAATAAAAAAAATAGGGTTGTTTCGGTTTTTCGCGGTTCTTGTTTTTGTATATTGTTCATTTATCATCTTCATTAAAGATGTATAAAGATAACCACGCTGCATTTTGGTTCTCTCCTTCAATGGAAGAAAACCGTAACAAGTGCTATTATATGATACATGATACAATACCAGTACTTGTTGCATTTACAACTTATGTTGGCATATTGGCAGTTAATTAGAAAAAAATATTCTGGAATCATTCCTCTAAAACTGTCTGGTTAGCTACCTCATAAACATACAGGGCAGATCAATTATTCAAAATAACATTTACTTTTATTTGTATTTTTACCATATCTTATTACAGCACTGGCAAACCATGGTTGACCAGATCCCAAACCTTTATCCCATCAATAAGGTTCATGTCCATTCTAGTATTCTAATTCATAGTTCTATGGGACTAAACCTGACCCTTCACATTTACTAACATTTCTCTCACTGAGCTGACAGCACTGGACAGGATGGAGAGAAAGAGACTGATGGTGAGAGATGGAGAAGGAGAGGGACCAAGAAATGGGCTGAATGAAAGATTCAAAGGAGATATATGGAGAGGACATGAGAGAAAGAGAGAAGAACAGGGACAGATGTACATATTTGTATCCTACCAATGCACTGTAATGACATAACAGCTGTATAGAGCAAGATGACCTATAGGACAGACGAAATGACATACTGAAGGATAAATTGTCATTTTGGCCTTTCTTCTGAAACCTACAGAAACACACACACAGAGATAGAGTTAACTCTGATCATCTCTAAATCTCATCAGCTGTAACCAGGCAGTGCTCGTAAGCTTACACATACAGTTGAAGTTGGAAGTTTACATACACTTAGGTTGGAGTCATTAAAACTAGATTTTTTTCAACCACTCCACAAATTTCTTGTTAACAAACTATAGTTTTGACAAGTCGGTTAGGACATCTACTTTGCGCATGACACCAGTCATTTTTCCCAAAAATTGTTTACAGACAGATTATTTCACTTATAATTCACTGTATCACAATTCCAGTGGGTCAGAAATTCACAACCATTTAGTTAACTGTGCCTTCAAACAACTTTGAAGAAAATTGTTGGCATGGCTTTAGAAGCTTCTGATGGGCTAATTGACATCATTTGAGTCAATTGGAAGTGTACCTGTGGATGTATTTCAAAGCCTACCTTCAAACTCAGTGCCTCTTAGCTTGACATCATGGAAAAATCTAAATAAATCAGCCAAGACTTCAGAAACAATGTGTAGACCTCCACAAGTCCGGGTCATCCTTGGGAGCAATTTCCAAACACCTGAATGTACCACTTTCATCTCTACAAACAACAGTACGCAAGTATAAACACCATGGAACCAAGCAGCCATCATACCGCTCAGGAAGGAGACGCGTTCTGTCTCCTAGAGATGAATGTACTTTGGTGTGAAAAGTGCAATTCAATCCAAGAACAACAGCAGGTACAAAAGTATCTATATCCACAGTAAAACGAGTCCTATATCGACATAACCTGAAAAGCTGGGAAGAAGCCAAGGCTCCAAAACCACCATAAAAAGCCAGAGTACGGTTTACAACTGGACACGGGGACAAATATCATACTTTTTGGAGATATGTCCTCTGGTCTGATGAAACACAAATAGAACTGTTTGGTGATAATGACCATCGTTATGTTTGGAGGAAAAAGGGGGAGGCTTGAAAGTTGAAGAACACCATCCCAACCACGAAGCACGGGGGTGGCAGCATCATGTTGTGGGGGTGCTTTGCTGCAGGAGGGACTGGTGCACTTCACAAAATAGATGGCATCATGAGGGAAGACAATTATGTAGATATATTGAAGCAACATCTCAAGACATGAGTCGGGAAGTTAAAGCTTGGTCGCAAATGGGTCTTCCAAATGGACAATGACCCCGAGAATACTTCCAAAGCTGTAGCAAAATGGCTTAAGGACAACAAAGTCAAGGTATTGGAGTGGCCATCACAAAGCCCTGACATCAAGCCTATAGAACATTTGTGGGCAGAACTGAACGAGCCTACAAACCTGACTTCGTTACACCAGCTCTGTCAGGAGGAATGGGCCAAAATTCACCTTCTCGGAAGCTTGTGGAAGGCTATCCGAAACGTTTGACCCAAGTTAAACAAGTTAAAGGCAATGCTACCAAATACTAACTGAGTGTATATAAACTTCTGACCCACTGGGAATGTGATGAAAGAAATAAAAGCTGAAATAAATCATTCTCGCTACTCTCTGACATTTCACATTCTTAAAATAAAGTGGTGATCCTAACTGACATAAGACAGGGATTTTTTACTAGGATTAAATCTCAGGAATTGTGAAAAACTGAGTATTTGGCTAAGGTGTATGTAAACTTCCGACTTCAACTGTACAGTCGTGGCCAAAAGGTGAGAATGACACATTAATTTTACCAAATTCTGCTGCCTCAGTTTGTGTGATGGCAATTTGCATATACTCCAGAATGTTATGAAGAGTGATCAGATGAATTGCAATTAATTGCAGTCCGTCTTTGCCATGCAAATGAACTGAATCACCAAAAAACATTTCCACTGGATTTCAGCCCTGCTACAAAAGGACCAGCTGACATCATGTCAGTGATTTTCTCTTTAAACCCAGGTGTGAGTGTTGACAAGGACAAGGCTGGAGATCACTCTGTCATGCTGATTGAGTTCGAATAACAGACTGGAAGCTTCAAAAGGAGGGTGGTGCTTGGAATCATTGTTCTTCCTCTGTCAATCATGGTTACCTGTGTCACGATTGTTGAAATGGACGGACCAAGGCGCAGCGTGATTTATGTTCCACATGTTTATTTAATGTGAAACTCCTCAACAAAACAATAAACAAGCAACTAAACGTGACTATGTGGTGCAACAAGCACATACACAAACAATATCCCACAAATGCAGGTGGGAACAGGGACACCTTAAGTCCGCAAACCTGAAACCAAATGGGGGGTGACTAAAGTCAGTGGTTGCTACGGTGCAGGTCGTAGCCCCCGCCCAGACCCTGAATCCGGCCATGGCGCGGGCTGAACGTCGTGCCTGGACTGGGCATCGGCACAGAGGAAGGCTCCGGCCTTGGAGCGGGACTGGATGCCATGCCTGGACTGGGCACTTGCGCAGAGGAAGGCTCCTGCCTTGGAGCGTGACTGGGCATTGGCGCATGTTGCACCGGACTGATGACACGCTCCTCAGGTCGAGTGCGAGGAGCCTGCACAGGATGCTCCGGGCTGGGGAGGTGCACTGGAGGCCTAGTGTGTGGAGCCGGCACAGGTGGCACCGGACTGGTGACACTCACTTCAGGGCGAGTGTGGGGAGCTGGCACAGGACGTACCGGACTGTGGAGGCGCACTGGATGCCTGGTGTGCGGAGCCGGCACAAGAGGCACCAGACTGCTGACAGGCTCTTCAGGTCGAATGCTGAGCAGAACACACTTGGCCAAACATCAGCTCCATGTGCCACCCCCAAAAGAATCTTGGTTTCTGTGGCAGCGGACTGAAGATACGCTTTTCATGGCGAGTGCGAGGAACCGACACAGGACATACCGGGTTGGGGAGGTGCACTGGTGGCCTGGTGCCGGCACAGATGGCACCGTATTGATGACACGCTCTTCAGCACGTCTGCGCTGCAGCCTACTCCTCGCCTCCACCTCTCTCCGGTATCCCTCATTGAATTCCTCCACCGTCTGCCATTCGTGCTCTTGCACTCTCCGCTGCTCAGCCGACAGCTCCATGTTCCCCCCACCCAAAAATCTTGGGGTTTCTGTGGCCGCTGCCCCCAGCGTCGTTGCTGTCCTTCCTGAGTCCTCTGCGCCTCCCGCCAAGGAAGGGTCTCGCATCCACTCATGACCTCCTCCCATATCCAAAACTCCTTTACCTCATGAACTTGCTGCTTGGTCCTTGTTTGGTGGGATATTCTGCCACGATTGCTGAAATGGATGGACCAAGTGATTTGAGTTCCACATTTTCATTTAAAGTGAAACTTCTCAACAAAACAATAAACAAGCAACGAAACTTAACTACGTGGTGCAACAAGCACGTACACAAACAATATCCCACAAATGCAGGTGGGAACAGGGACACCTTAAGTATGATCCCCAATTAGAGACAACGATAATCAGCTGCCTCTAATTGGAAACCACACTCAATCCCAAACATAGAAATACATCAACGAGAACACCCCCTAGTCACACCCTGACCTACAACACCATAGAGAACCAAGGCCTCTCCATGGTCAGGGCGTGACAACCTGCAAGGAAACACGTGCCGTCGTCATTGCTTTGCACAAAAAAGGGCTTCACAGGCTAGGATATTGCTGCCAGTAAGATTGCACCTAAATCAACCATTGCTCGGATCATCAAGAACTTCAAGGAGAGCTGTTCAATTCAGGGCGCCCAAGAATGTCCAGCAAGCGCCAGGACAGTCTCCTAAAATTGATCCAGCTGCAGGATCGGGGCACCACCAGTACAGAGCTTGCTCAGGAATGGCAGCAGGCAGGTGTGAGTGCATCTGCACGCACAGTGAGGCGAAGACTTTTGGAGGATGGCCTGGTGTCAAGAAGGGCAGCAAAGAAGGCACTTATCTCCAGGAAAAACATCAGGGGCAGGCTGATATTCTGCAAAAGGTACAAGGGTTGGACTGCTGAGGACTGGGGTAAAGTCATTTTCTCTGATGAATCCCCTTTTCTGATTTTTTTGTGGCATCCGGAAAAAAGCTTGTCCGGAGAAGACAAGGTGAGCGCTACCATCAGTTCTGTGTCATACCAACATTAAAGCATCCTGAGACCATTCATGTGTGGGGTTGCTTTTCAGCCAAGGGAGTGGGCCCACTCACAATTTTACACAGCCATGAATAAAGAATGGTTCCAACACATCCTCCTAGAGCAACTTCTACCAACTGTTCAGTAACAGTTTGGTGACGAACAATGCCTTTTCCAACATGATGGAGCACCTTGCTTGGCGGATTGCAGAGGTCATGAAAAAGAAGGTTCAACACTGCAAATATTGACTCTTTGCATCAACTTCATGTAATGGTCAATAGAAGCCTTTGACACTTAGAAAATGCTTGTAATTATACTTAACATACAGTACTCCATAGTAACATCTGACAAAAATATCTAAAGACACTGAAGCAGCAAACTTTGTGGAAATTAATATTTGTGTCATTCTCAAAAGATTTGGCCACGACTGTATGTACACAAGTATTCAGACCACTTGACTTTTTCCACATTTTGTTACGTTACAGGCTTATTCTAAAAATCATTGTTTTTTCCCCTCAGCAATCTGCACACAATACCCCATAATGACAAAGCAAAAACAGGCAAAATTTGCCCAAATTTACAAACAAATAGATATTAAATATTACGTTTACATAAGAATTCAGACACTTTACTCAATACGTTGTTGAAGCACCTTTGGCAGCGATTACAGCCATGATTATTTTGGGGTTTGACGCTACAAGCTTAGCACACCTGTATTTGGGGAGTTTCTCTCATTCTTCTCGGCAGATCCTCTCAAGGTCTGCACAGCTATTTTCAGGCCTCTCCAGAGATGTTCGTTTGGGTTCAAGTACGGTCTCTGGCTGGGCCACTCAAGGACATTCAGAGACTTTCAGAGTCTCGAAGCAACTCCTGCGTTGTCTTGGCTGTGCGCTTACAGTTGTTGTCCTGTTGAAACCCCAGTCTGAGGTCTTGAGCATTCTGGAGCAGGTTTTCATGAAGGATCTCTCTGTACTTTGCTTTCCCTCGACCCTGACTAGTCTCCCAGTCCCTGCTGCTAATACCATTCTTCACCCTAGGGATAGTGTAAACAAATCAAATCAAATCAAATTTTATTTGTCACATACACATGGTTAGCAGATGTTAATGCGAGTGTAGCGAAATGCTTGTGCTTCCAGTTCCGACAATGCAGTAATAACCAACAACTAATCTAACTAACAATTCCAAAACTAATTTCTTATACACAGTGTAAGGGGATAAAGAATATGTACATAAAGATATGAATGAGTGATGGTGCAGAGCAGCATAGGCAAGATACAGTAGATGGTATCGAGTACAGTATATACATATGAGATGAGTATGTAAACAAAGTGGCATAGTTAAAGTGGCTAGTGATACATGTATTACATAAGGATGCAGTAGATAATAGAGTACAGTACTCTTAAACTCGGACATAACAGAGATGCTAGTTCTAGGTCCTAAAAAACAAAGAGATGTTCTGTTGAATCTGACAATTAATCTTGATGGTTGTACAGTCGTCTCAAATAAAACTGTGAAGGACCTCGGCGTTCTCTCTTTTGACGAACATATCAAGACTGTTTCAAGGACAGCTTTTTTCCATCTACGTAACATTGCAGAAATCAGGAACTTTCAGTCCAAAAAGTATGCAGAAAAATGTATCCATGCTTTTGTCACTTCTAGATTAGACTACTGCAATGCTCTACTTTCCAGCTACCTGGATAAAGCACTAAATAAACTTCAGTTAGTTCTAAAAATGGCTGCTAGAATCTTGACTAGAACCATCAAATTTGATCATATTACTCCAGTGCTAGCCTCTCTACACTGGCTTCCTGTTAAGGCAAGGGCTGATTTCAAGGTTTTACTGCTAACCTACAAAGCATTACATGGGCTTACTCCTACCCAGCTTTCCGATTTGGTCCCGCCGTACATACCTACACGTACGCTATGGTCACAAGACACAGGCTTCCTTACTGTCCCTAGAATTTCTAAGCAAACAGCTGGAGGCAGGGCTTTCTCCTATAGAGCTCCATTTTTATGGAATGGTCTGCCCATGAGTGTAGTCTGGCCCAGGAGTGTGAAGGTGAACGGAAAGGCACTGGAGGAACAAACCTACCTTGCTGCCTCTGCCTGGCCGGTTCCCCTCTCTCCACTGGGATTCTCTGCCTCAAACCCTATTACAGGGGCTGAATCACTGGCTTACTGGTGCTCTTCCATGCCGTCCCTAGGAGGGGTGCGTCACTTGAGTGGGTTGAGTCACTGATGTGGTATTCCACATCCCCCCCCCCTTGGGTTTGTGCCGTGGGGAAGGTCTTTGTGGGCTATACTCGGCCTTGTCTCAGGATGGTAAGTTGGTGGTTGAAGATATCCCTCTAGTGGTGTGGGGCCTGTGCTTTGGCAAAGTGGGTAGGGTTATATCCTGCCTGCTTGGCCCTGTCTGGGGGTATTGTTGGATGGGGCCACAGTGTCTCCCGACCCCTCCTGTCTCATCCTCCAGTATTTATGCTGCAGTAGTTTGTGTCGGGGGCTAGGGTCAGTCTGTTATATCTGGACTATTTCTCCTGTCTTATCTGGTGTCCTGTATGAATTGAAGTATGCAATCTATAATTCTCTCTCTTTCTCTCGGAGTACCTAGGTCCTTGGACCACGCCTCAGGACTACCTGGCCTGATGACTCCTTGCTGTCCCCAGTCCACCTGATAGTGCTGCTGCTCCAGTTTCAACTGTTCTGATTGCGACTATGGAACCACAACCTTTTCATTGGATGTGCTGCCTTGTCCCAGACCTGCTGTTTTCAACTCTCTAGAGACACAGGTGTGGTAGAGATACTCTGAATGATCGGCTATGAAAAGCCAACTGACATTTACTGTGATTATTATTATCTGACCCTGCTTGTCATCTCTGAACATTTGAACATCTTGGCCATGTTCTGTTATAATCTCCAACCGGCACAGCCAGAAGAGGACTGGCCACCCCTCATAGCCTGGTTCCTCTCTAGGTTTCTTCCTAGGTTTCGGCCTTTCTAGGGAGGTTTTCCTAGCCACCCTGCTTCTACACCTGCATTGCTTGCTGTTTGGGGTTTTAGGCTGGGTTTTTGTACAGCACTTTGTGACATCAGCTGATATAAGAAGGGCTTTATAAATACATTTGATTGATGTTTATTTTTCTAAAAACATGTTTCCACTTCATCATGATGGGGTAGTGTCTGCAGATTGATGAGGATTTTTATTTATTTAATCAATTTAGGAATATTGCTGTAACGTAACAAAATGTGGAAAAAGTGATGGGATCTGAATGCTTTCCAAATGCGCTGTATATAACAGTGGTATCCAGTTGATCTAGTAGAACTAATCCCTGGCTCTCGTGGAGGATTCCAAGCACTTCGTCCATAGTGCAGGATTTCATTTCCAATTCAGTTTGATTTGGGTGGAGCCGCAAGCCATGTCAGAAAGTGCATAAAGGAGGGAGATGAAAACCAAGCTTCAATCATTTTTTCAAGGGTGCAGTTAGAGTGGAACGTTAGTAGGTTGGAGAATTAGGGTGGCGAGTTGGTGAATAAGTGGTTGGAGAATTAGGGTGGCGAGTTGGTGAATAAGTGGTTGGAGAATTAGGGTGGCGAGTTGGTGAATAAGTGGTTGGAGAATTAGGGTGGCGAGTTGGTGAATAAGTGGTTGGAGAATTAGGGTGGCGAGTTGGTGAATAAGTGCACAGGGTTATGGTGTTTAGGGGGCCGACTTAGCTGATAGTGAAGGTAGATTGAGTCTGAAGTTATCAGTGTTGGACCAGACCTGGGGGTACCACTTTTTCCAGAACTGGAAGTTAGTTCTGAGGATAAATAGTTTGTTTTAGCTTGAACATGAGCATCTACAGATATACAAACTCAAAAACGAGAATGGTGTAATAACATGCTGTTATACACAACACACACACTCCCCCGCCTCAACATTTGCTTTTTGGCAGACATACCCTCTCCACTGCAATCACAGGACTGTAGGGGCCCGGTTTCCATGACAGCAATTATCACTTTGATCCTCCAATCAGGGGGCGGCCTCAACAGTAAATGTGCTTAATGAAGTAAGTGTTGGCACTGGCTCGCGATGACAGGCTGTGTTTTTGTGTAACGGACACCACACTGTTTGCTTAGTGAGGAAGCGGTACTCAAAACCCTTTAACCACTGCCCTGCTAGCACATGAATGCCTTCCTGAAGCGTCTTACCTGTCGCGCCACATGAAAAGCTAACTATTGGAACACTTCAGGCTGAGGAGTTATATTCAAGTTATATTCTAGTGCTTAGCAAGGCAGACGGGTGTTCGCACGCACAAGAAATTATTGGATTTTTTTTGCAACACTCGTGTACTGCAACATGGCAGGTGAGGTTTGGATGAAAGAGAGACAGAGGAAAAAAAGAGAGGTGGGGTGTGTGGGTGGGTGGGAGACTGACAAGCTAGAGATTACACCGATCTGCTCTATCTGTATGCAGACTATGCTGTCTTCCTTCACCATAATAACCACCATGCTAATATTGACATGGTTGATAGAGGTTAATAATTGAAAGTGTTGACTATTTATCTCTCTCTCTCTCTCTGTGTGTAATCTTTCCATATTCAGGCAGCCTGCAGGCCAGTGCTTTTGTTCCCATTTCTCAGCTGCGTATCAAATAGAGAAATACATGTGTTAATGAGCTGGACGTGATGGGTGGCATGTGTGCGTGTTGGCGTGTTAATAGGCTAATGAGCAACAGCTTGATACAACCGCAGTGTGTGTGTGTCTGGGAATAAGTTAAACAGACCATCAGCTATCCTTCACAATCAGTTACAGCCAGATGTCAATGAAGTGGCCAAGGCGTCGGGGGCCAACTTTCACAAAAGAGACACCGAAATACAGCGATGTACCCAGAGAACCTGTAGTGAGAACACACACACACACAAACAGAAATACAGCAGGGTCAGAGAGAGGAAGGTCTGACTGACTCAGATACATCGGGCTGATCTGACCCTAGTAGCCCCGGGCTGGAGCTGACAGGAGGCTCTTGCAGCAGACATGCCCATAGACATTAAGCCCTCCATGGGGTGGATGACAGGGTCAGACACCCTGGACCTCAAGGAGGGGAGACCAGGCCAGCAGCAGCCTGAAGGCAGGACAGTTTCCTCCACATCAGACCTCTGTGTCTGGAAAGAAGGAGAGAAGAGAGAGAGAGAGAGAGACAGGAGTTGCATTGCAATAGAGTGAGAGAGAGCGAGAGAGAGAAAAAGGAATGAGAAGGAAAGAAGAGCAGTAAACAAGTAGCATCCTCTCTGCATCTTAGTCAGCCCAGCTTACATAATCCTCCTGGGTTCTCGTCCCTAAACCCATAGCCTTTCTCCATCCTTTCTATATACCTCTTCACCTCTCTATGCCATTCACCCTCTCCCTTATCACTCATCATACCCCCCTCTTGTTCTCTCTACACCCTCCCAACCTCCTTTCCTTCAGTATAAATCATTTCCCAAGTTGCCCTGCAAGTCTGGCATTTCTCAGACCTGTAGGACGTGACTGTCCTTCTCTCTTCGACCCCCTCCCTCCCCCTTCATCCTATTCACTCTTCCTCCTCTCAAACTCTCCCCTCTAAGTGAGAGTAAATTAGTAGTAATGTGTAGAGGAGAGGGCAGTAAAGAAGGACCAGGAATAATTCCTAAATACGCAGAAAAAAGCATACACACACACACACACACACAATGATTAATTGGGCATCAATGTCCTTTCCTTTCAGTAACCATGGAAACCCAACTTCATAGGCCACAGGGGATTATAGCCCTGGGCAAATCTCCAGTGACAACCTAAACCTAGGCTATTCCCTCTCCATTTAGTTGCCCTATATGGGGACCAGGGTGCCATTTAAATGTAGTCCACTCTATGGGGATATGGTGTCATTTAAAAGGAGTGCACTATACGGGATGTGTCATTTAAAAGGAGTGCACTATACGGGATGTGTCATTTAAAAGGAGTGCACTATACGGGATGTGTCATTTAAAAGGAGTGCACTATACGGGATGTGTCATTTAAAAGGAGTGCACTATACGGGATGTGTCATTTAAAAGGAGTGCACTATACGGGATGTGTCATTTAAAAGGAGTGCACTATACGGGATGTGTCATTTAAAAGGAGTGCACTATACGGGATGTGTCATTTAAAAGGAGTGCACTATACGGGATGTGTCATTTAAAAGGAGTGCACTATACGGGATGTGTCATTTAAAAGGAGTGCACTATACGGGATGTGTCATTTGAGACACAGTTGGTGCCTTTGAACGAATTCACATATTTCTTGCCACAATAGCACCACCAGCACTGTGGTAAGACTTGGGTCATCATCAACATACTATGAAAGAGAATGGAATAACACTAATGAGGCTATGATTCAAGACTAAAAAACTGAGACATTTGTTGATGTTCTGTCTGATACAGGATGAATTGTGGCGAGAGCATGACAGAGATGTAGACAAGCTTGAAACAAACAGCTGTTCCTCACTCCAAACTAACCAGCTCTATGACTCCCTTACAAAGTGTGAAGAACTGGCCAGATATGATGTGGTTTTATAATGACACCAATCGGTCAGTGCCTGAATAACATCTGATGTCATTTTATAGGATGTCTATGGAACATCTGAAGAGAAACACACAACTGGGATCATCTGGTGGTAAATATTACCCTCTGCTGGTGACTCCACAAGTTGCAGAAGCAAGTCATATCGAATCAAATCAAATATGATGTCGCATGCACCAAATACAACATCGTGAAATGCTTACTTAGAAGCCCTTAACCATCAATGCAGTTAAGAAAATATTTACTAAATCACCTAAAGTAAAAAATAAAAAAGTAACACTAATGAGGCTATATACAATGGGTACCAGTACCGAGTCAATGTGCAGGGATACAGGTTAGCTGAGGTCATTTGTACAGGTAGAGGTAAAGTGACTGTGCATAGATAATAAACAGTGAGTAGCAGCAGTGTAAAAACAAAGGGGGGGATAAAGGCAAATTGTCCGGGTGGCCATTTGATTAGCTGCTCAGCAGTTTTATGGCTTTGGGATAGAAGCTGCTCAGCAGTTTTATGGCTTTGGGATAGAAGCTGCTCAGCAGTTTTATGGCTTGGGGGCTTGGGGATAGAAGCTGCTCAGCAGTTTTATGGCTTGGGGACAGAAGCTGCTCAGCAGTTTTATGGCTTGGGGATAGAAGCTGCTCAGCAGTTTTATGGCTTGGGGATAGAAGCTGCTCAGCAGTTTTATGGCTTGGGGACAGAAGCTGCTCAGCAGTTTTATGGCTTGGGGATAGAAGCTGCTCAGCAGTTTTATGGCTTGGGGACAGAAGCTGCTCAGCAGTTTTATGGCTTTGGGATAGAAGCTGTTCAGGAGCCTTTTGAACGTATACTTGGCTCTCCGGCACCAATGGCCGAGTCTTTGACAATTTTTTGGGCCTTCCTCTGATACCTCCTACAATATAGGCACTGGATGGCAGGAAGCTTGGCCGTACCCAGTTTGTTGGTGATGTGGACACTAAGGACCTTGAGAAACTCGACCCGCTCCACTGCCCCGTCGATGTGAATAGGGGTGTATTTGGACCTCTTTTCATGTAGTCCACAATTATCTCTTTTGTCTTGTTCTCGTTGAGGGAGAGGTTGTTATCCTGGCACCACACTGCCAGGTCTATGACTTCCTCCCTATAGGCTGTCTCATCATTGTCGGTGATTGTCGGTAATTTCACAAAAGTTCCGAACCTATATACATTCTACAGATCCCGCATGCTTTACATTGTTTATCTTGTTATTAGTCCCACCCTTCAGCTCCACTCAATCCCTCCCAACTGTCTCTCAACATCATCCATTTCGGATTTCTACTTGCCATATATTTTTCAACTGTGCTGTGATGTTTCACAAAATAATTGAACCCTCCTATTCTCATAGCTTCTACAGATTGTAAATTAAAAATAAACATTTTTGCTAAAATAATTATTATATTATTGATTGATTGACTATGGCTTTTCAAATCACCCAGCATTGCTATCTGTGGTGTTAGTTCCAGGCAAATGATGCAATTCTTCAGCCATTCCTGGACCTGTGACCAAAAACGAGCTACATATGGACAGTATCAAAATAAATGTTCAAATGACTCTCCCTCTTCACAGCAGAATCTGCAGAGCTGGGAAGATTGTATCCCCCCATATATGTAACATTCTATTAGTTGCAAGAATTTTGTATAGTAATTTATATTGAAAAAAAAATAACTTAATGATGGTGTAGGAGTTGTGCTTTGTCACGCAGTCGTGGGTGAACAGCGAGTACAGGAGGGGACTAAGCACTCACCATTGAGGGGCCCCCGTGTTGAGGATCAGCGTGGCAGATGTTTTGTTGCCTACCCTTACCACCTGGGTGCAGCTCGTCAGGAAGTCTAGGATCCAGTTGCAGAGGGAAGTGTTAAGTCCCAGGATCCTTAGCTTACGGCACTACGGTGTTGAACGCTGAGCTGGAGTCAATGAACAGCATTCTCACATAGGTGTTCCTTTTGTCCAGGTGAGAAAGGGCAATGTGGAGTGCAATTTAGATTGCATCATTGGGGATTTGTTGGTCTGGTATGCGAATTGGAATGTATCTAGGGTTTCTGGGATGATGGTGTTGATGTGAGCCATGACCAGCATTTTAAAGCACTTCATGGCTACCGACGTGAATGCTATGGGGTGGTAGTCATTTAGGCAGATTACCTTCACTTTCTTGGGCACAGGGACTATGGCGGTCTGCTTGAAACATGTACAGTTGAAGTCAGAAGTTTACATACACTTAGGTTGGAGTCATAAAACTCGTTTTTCAACCGCTCCACAAATTTCTTGTTGACAAACTATAGTTTTGGCAAGTCGGTTAGGAAATCTACTTCGTGCATGACACAAGTAATTTTTACAACAATTGTTTACAGACAGATTGTTTCACTTAAAATTCACTGTATCATAATTCCAGTGGGTCAGAAGTTTACATACACTAAGTTGACGGTGCCTTTAAACAGCTTAGAAAATTACAGAAAATGTCATGGCTTTAGAAGCTTCTGATAGGCTAATTGACATAATTTGAGTCAATTGGCGGTGTACCTGCGGATGTTTTTCAAGGCCTACCTTCAAACTCAGTACCTCTTTGCTTGACATCATGAGAAAATCAAAAGAAATCAGCCAAGACCTCAGAAAATAATTGTTGACCTCCACAAGTCTGGTTCTTCCTTGGGAGCAATTTCCAAATGCCTGAAGGTACCACATTCATCTGTACAAACAATAGTATGCAAATATAAACACCATGGGACCACGCAGCTGTCATACCGCTCACACATTCTGTCTCCTCGATATGAATGTACTTTGGTGAGAAAAAAAGCAAATCAATCCCAGAACAACAGCAAAGGGCCTTCTGAAAATGCTGGAGGAAACAGGTACAAAAGTATCTATATCCACAGTAAAACGAGTCCTATATCGACATAACCCGAAAGGCCGCTCTGCAAGGAAGAAGCCACTGCTCCAAAACCACCATAAAAAAGCCAGACAGTTTGCAACTGCACATGGGAACAAAGATCATACTTTTTGGAGAAATGTCCTCTGGTCTGGTGAAACAAAAATATAATTGTTTGGCCATAATGACCATTGTTATGTTTGGAGGCTTGCAAGCTGAAGAACACCATCCCAACTATGAAGCACGGGGGTGGCAGCATCGTGTTGTGGGGGTGCTTTGCTGCAGGAGGGACTGGTGCACACACAAAATAGATTTCATCATGAGGGAGGCAAATTATGTGGATATATTGAAGCAACATCTATGTGATGAAAGAAATAAAAGCTGATATAAATAATTCTCTCTACTACTATTCTGACATTTCACATTCTTAAAATAAAGTTGTGATCCTAACTGACATAAGACAGCAAATATTTACTAGGATTAAATGTCAGGAATTGTGAAAAACTGAGTTTGAATGTATTCGGCTATGGTGGATGTAAACTTCCGACTTCAACTGTAGATATTACAGACTTGGTCAGGGAGAGGTTGAAAAGGTTGACACTTGCCAGTTGGTCTGTGCATGCTCCGAGTACACATCCTGGTAATCCGTGTGGCCCCATGACCTTGTGAATTTTGACGGAGAGCATGATCACACAGTCGTCCGGAAAAGTTGGTGCTCTCATACATGCTTCAGTGTTGCTTGCCTTGAAGCAATAATAAAAATGCATTTAGACTGTCAGGTAGGCTCACGTCACTGGGCAGCTCGCAACTGGGTTTCCCTTTGTAGTCCGTAATAGTTTGTAAGCCCCTTCACATCTGAGTAGAGTGTTGGAAGCTATTTTGTAGATGACATCGCCGAAGTCGAGGATCGGTAGGATAGTCAGTTTTACAAGGGTAAGTTTGGCGGCGTGAGTGAAGGAGGCTTTGTTGCGGAATAGATTGCCAACTCTAGATTTGATTTTAGATTGGAGATGTTTGATATGAGTCTGGAAGGAGAGTTTACAGTCTAGCCAGACACCTAGGTACTTAGATGTCCACATATTCTAGGTTGGAACCATCCAGGGTGGTGATGCTAGTCGGGCGTGCGGGTGCAGGCAGTGAACGGTTGAAAAGCATGCATTTGGTTTTACTAGCGTAAGAGCAGTTGGAGGCCACGGAAGGAGTGTTGTATGGCATTGAAGCTCGTTTGGAGGTTAGATAGCACAGTGTCCAAGATATTGTTTAGTACCTTGAGCGTGGCTGAGGTGCATCCGTGACCGGCTCGGAAACCAGATTGCACAGCGGAGAAGGTATGGTGGGATTTGAGATGGTCAGTGACATGTTTGTTGACTTGGCTTTCAAAGACCTTAGAAAGGCAGGGCAGGATGGATATAGGTCTGTAACAGTTTGGGTCCAGGGTGTCTCCCCCTTTGAAGAGGGGGATGACTGCGGCAGCTTTCCAATCCTTGGGGATCTCAGACGATATGAAAGAGAGGTTGAACAGGCTGGTAATAGGGGTTGCGACAATGGCGGCGGATAGTTTCAGAAATAGAGGGTCCAGATTGTCAAGCCCAGCTGATTTGTACGGGTCCAGGTTTTGCAGCTCTTTCAGAACATCTGCTATCTGGATTTGGGTAAAGGAGATCCTGGAGAGGCTTGGGCGAGTAGCTGCGGAGGGGGGGGGGGGCTGTTGGCCGAGGTTGGAGTAGCCAGGAGGAAGGCATGGCCAGCCGTTGAGAAATGCTTGTTGAAGTTTTTGATAATCATGGATTTATCGGTGGTGACCGTGTTACCGAGCCTCAGTGCAGTGGGCAGCTGGGAGGAGGTGCTCTTGTTCTCCATGGACTTCAGTGTCCCAGAACTTTTTGGAGTTAGAGCTATGCAAATTTCTGCCTGAAGAAGCTGGCCTTTGCTTTCCTGACTGACTGCGTGTATTGGTTCCTGACTTCCCTGAACAGTTGCATATCGCGGGGACTATTCGATGCTATTGCAGTCCGCCACAGGATGTTTTTGTGCTGGTCGAGGGCAGTCAGGTCTGGAGTGAACCAAGGGCTATATCTGTTCTTAGTTCTGCATTTTTTGTGAATGTAAGTATTCTCTCTCGAATTCTCTCTTCCTTTCTCTCTCTCTGAGGACCTGAGCCCGAGGTCCATGCCTCAGGACTACCTGGCATGATGACTCCTTGCTGTCCCCAGTCCACCTGGCCGTGCTGCTGCTCCAGTTTCAACTGTTCTGCCTGCGACTATGGAACCCTGACCTGTTCACTGGAATGCTACCTGTCCCAGACCTGCTGTTTTCAACTCTCTAGAGACAGCAGGAGCAGTAGAGATACTCCTAATGTTCGGCTATGAAAAGCCAACTGACATTTACTCCTGAGGTGCCTTCTTGTTGCACACTCGACAACTACTGTGATTATTATTATTTGGACCATGCTGGTAATTTATGAACATTTGCACATCTTGGCCATGTTCTGTTATAATCTCCAACCGGCACAGCCAGAAGAGGACTGGCCACCCCTCATAGCCTGGATCCTCTCTAGGTTTCTTCCTAGGTTTTGGCCTTTCTCGGGAGTTTTTCCTAGCCACCGTGCTTCTACATCTGCATTGCTTGCTGTTTGGGGTTTTAGGCTGGGTTTCTGTACAGCACTGATTTTTTTTCCCCCCTCTGGTTGCATGTGACATGCTGGTAGAGATGAGGTAAAACAGATTTGTCTGCCTGCATTAAATTCCCCATCCATTAGTAGCGCCGCTTCTGGATGAGCATTTTTCTTTTATTAGACATCTCCCACCAGCTGATATTGACAAACAGACACACCACCACCCCTTTTCTTCCCGGACGTAGCTGCTGTTCTGCCGATGCACAGAAACCCCAGCCAAATGTATATTATTTGTGTCGTCGTTCAGCCAAGACTTGGTGACACAAAAGATGTTACCGTTTTTAATGTCCATTTTGTAGGAGTCTTGAACTGAACTCATCCAGTTTATTCTCCAATTATTGTACATTGGCCAATGGAATGGATGGTAGAGGCGGGTTAGCCACTCAAACTAATTATCACATGGTCACCACTGGACCTCAGTCTTTTTTTCATGCAAATGAAAGGGATTTGGGCCTGGTCTGGGAGAAACAATATCCTTCAGACTCATTAAAGAAAACAATCTTCGTCCAGTTACAGGTGACTAGTCGCTGTTCTGATATCCAGAAGCAAAAACATTGAAAAAAATTGGTTAAGAGCCCGTACAACTTAATTTATCTCCTCCGTGCCATTAGCTCACTCTTACAAAAAAAGCAGGGTACTATACATTACACCACAATGAAAACTGTCAAAATAAGTGCGACAATCAGTCCTTGAATACACCATTATGCGTCAACTTCTCAGATCCAGATAACCTAAATCTTAATTTTGGCTCGAGGGCCACGTTGGGATTTCGAAATTAGAGTGCCACTGATTTTTTGTTGACAGATTTGCTGGTCAAAAACTGGCACTCATTTCTAATTATATAGGTCTATTATCATTTCTACATACTTTCCATCTGGTTTTAGAGATTTAGTATTATTTAAATTAACACAAGCTGTATTTAGCCCACCCCTGACCAAAACCATCACGCTATTCTACATCACCACCGAAACAGCAAGAGGAGTTAAGGAGTATACTTTATTGATTTGATAAGACCAAGTGTACAGTACATACATCAACGTAAACTGCTGTTTCAATGGAATTGCTTGAAAAATAATATTGCGTCCCACACCATTAGGCCTTCGGTAAGTTTTAAACAATAACTGGTCCTGTGATCAGACTGACATTGAGGTTAGATTTTCAAGTAGACATTAGGATGAGATAAAGAAATTGGACAGCAAACACATGATTAAAAGAAACCAAAGGGTAAACAGAGGCCCAACATTCTAATTTTAAACACCTAACTCCCCATGCAAATACACTTCCTGAAAGAACATTGAGATTTGACATCACCATCTAACCCCCTTCATCCTAAAGAAGCTGGAATCTTTCAGTGAATGTAATGTCATGTAAAGGTACTAGGTGATGTATGTATATAAGAGGGCGTATATTTTAGTGGGGCAGCTCGTGGGGCACCAGTTTGTAGTGGGAGCCACATGAGGGACAGCGCTGAGCATCGCCCTGATGGAGCCAGAACCACACCACTGCAGTGTTATCCTCCTCACCTAGAGAGAGAGGAAGGGAGGGAGAGATCAGTTGAAGGAGACATTAGATATGAGCAGGAAGGACAACCCTCAGACAGCCATGACAAATCAGAGTGGTACAGCTTCTGGCCACAGAACTACCAGACAGCTGTAGAATGACTAATATAAAGCTAGTCACATACAGACACAGCCCACAATCCTCTTGGTAGTGATAGAGGGCACCAGATGGGGGTCAGCCTTTGAGCCAGCATACTCTTTGGGCTTCAACATGCTGTAGGGGTCCTGGAAAGAAATCACACAAGACAGGTTCAGTTTTAGACCTAGGTATGACTTGGTGACATGGAGAACAAAGCGCACAGAAACATTAAGGATCCTAAATGTGGCTAGAGGCATGTTGGGCCAGTGATGAGAACAGCGTGAGATTACTGCCAAACTAATTCATACTTGACCGGTGTCACGTAAATGTTGGCCATAGCAACACAGTTGACGCAAATAATATTAATTTCAAACAAATGTAATCTCGACTCACCGCGCCCTGTTGCGCAGCCTTCATAACTATCTTCTCCAGACCAGTGGCCTGCTCCTCGTCGGTGGGGATTCCTGAAAACATGGCATCAGTGTTAGCTAGCAAGGTTAACAGGTTAGTTGGCATTAGCTAGTTTAAAAGTTAGCAGTGGGCTACTTCCGCGCTAAACACATTCAATGATAAAATCGACACGGATAGCTCGCTGACACGCTAGCTAGAACCCTAAGCTAAGGTACCATCTTTGATTTTTTTGTTTAACCTTTATTTAACTAGGCAAGTCAGTTAAGGACAAATTCTTATTTTTGACGGCCTAGGAACAGTGGGCTAACTGCCTTGTTCAGGGGCAGAACGACAGATTTGAACCTTGTCAGCTCGGGGGTTTGAACTTGCAACCTTCCGGTTACTAGTCCAACGCTCTAACCACCTGCCGTCCCTTTGACAAAGGTCGCTATATAAGGCAAAATAGCTCAATATAGGACATGAAAACATCTGCTCAGCTAGCTACTTAATGAGAACAATGTGGACAGATTGAAAATTGTATTTTGATACAACGAATATTGTGATAACTTCGCTAGAAAGCCTTGCGCCATTGCCTGGCAATTCATCGCCTGTCCTTGGCAAGACATCAATATGTCAAATACGATGCTTCTGCCCAAAACCTCCACATTACGGACTCACCACCAACCGCCATGCCGCGGGTGAGTGCAGGGACCGGGGCGGCCCGGCAAGTTGTAGCGGCCCTGACGGCCGAGCGAAGCAATAACCTTGCAGCCATTTCTCCTTCTGGTCGAAAGCACTGCTGTATAAGAAGAGGTCGCAATACAACTGGCAGCACACTGATGACGTTTAATATTTACGTGACAGTCGCATTATTCTGACGTCTGTGCTCTTGTATTTAAAAAATAGACGCGTCCAAGGCTCGAGTCGTTGACTAACGTTACCTGAAAAGGTAGGCTATGAATATACTTTATCATGCAAACTGATTCAACCTTTCGTTCCCAAAACAACTAAGAAAACATTGCTGTCCAATCAGTAGGCCTACATGACATCAACTGTTAATAATCTATTTTTTATTTAACCTTTATTAAACTAGGCAAGATTAGTCCAAATGAATACACCGTCCCCATTTCATAGAAGGGGGATGAGCATAAATAATCTAGAACTCAAAAAAAGATTAAGCACATGGAAACAGTTGGACATTCATCTTTATTTATTGAAAAGTGGATCAAAAGCAAAAGTCTGACAAATTCAAGACACACATAAAACCCCAAACATCCCCATAATCCCATAGAAGACTGCTAGTCTGAGACCTGACTAAAACCAGACAATCATAAAGACTAGAATACACTGACATGAGCTCTGTTGTAGATTAAAATACAGTAATCAAGTGACAGTCACTTTCCCTGACATCCCTGATAAGCCATGCACCCCCATTCTCTTCTCTTTCTACTTATAAACCTAATATCTGTGCAGAGAGAAAAACATCCCCCTTCCTACCCTTGTATTGTTCGCATTGGTCGCAGTCAGAATGATCTGATGCTCTAATTGGTTGTACAGGCATGTGGGAGGGCTTTGGAACTACAGGAGATCAACGTAATTAGCAGGGAACATTCCGTAGTGTCCATCCGGTCCGTAGCCTCTCCACCAACCCACATCCTCCATGTCTATCACTATGATGATGTCATCAGGATCAAAGGTAATCTCAGAGTCGTCAGCTGAGGAGGAGAGGAGAGAAGGATGAAAGAAGATTAAATTCAATACAACTTTATGGATAGAGATGAGATAGGGATGAGTGGTGCCAGAAGAGATGAAAGAAGGGAACAATATGAGGTGGGACATCAGAGAAAAGATTAGAAAAGCAAAGAAGGATCAGATGAAAGAAGATGAAATGAGAAAAAGAGAGGGACTTGATTTGAACCCAGAGCTGGGCAACACTCACTGGCTTGGTAGTCATACAGAGCCCTGGCACGCACATCCTGTCCACTGGCCTCCTCTCTCTGCTCCAGCACCTGAGAGAGATTGTTCAAGTGATAGGAAGTTAAAGAAGATTTGAACAGAATAAAACAGTGGAGTCATAACACCACAGAATTTTCCAACCTATTTGGAATAATATTTGATAACATGGCTAAGAGCAACGTCATCATACTTCCTGTAGACTTACTGTGGGTGTGTCCTGGTAGATATCATCATAAATGTTATCCTCTTCATTTGTTGCTGCCAATGGCAGGAGCTCGTATACCTCATCTAGGTCAATGTGCCCCTCTCTACCCTGAATCAGGCCGACAACTGTTGGCTCTGAGAGATTCAATATTTAAAGACCCTCACCAGCTGTAGTTTTTAAGTGGTAACAATGTGAGAGTGGAAATGAGTTTGCGTTTGTGTGTGAGGTGGAGACCTACCGTCCTCCGGTGCTGGTGCTGTGTCCTGTGTATCATCATCAAAATCATCTGACCAGTACTCCTCTTCAGTGAAGGAAGACTCTGTGACACACATACACACACATATTATTTAGACAGCCTTATCACTACAACATGAATCAGCCTGTGGTGGAAAGAGTTAGCTGCATGCCTGTATGCATGCGTGTTTGGCTTGTGGGTTGGACATGTGAGTGTAGGGCTGCTGGTGCCTCAGGCTGTAGGAACACAGTAGCAGGGGTTTCTGGGAGTAGAGGAGCAGTGCGTTCTGGGAGCAGAGAAGTAAAGGGGTTAAAGGCTTAGCTATGATACAGATGTGTGTGTGCATTCATGTGTGCATGTGTGTCTGACTTGTCGGTTGTACAGGTGAGAGTGGGGCAGCTGCTTCTGGGAGAAGTGGAACAGGGTTTAAAGGGTTATCTATGATACAGGTGTGTGTGTGTGTGTGTGTGTGTGTGTGTGTGTGTGTGTGTGTGTGTGTGTGGGTGGGTGCATGTATTACCTGCGGGTTGGACAGGTGAGAGTGGGGCTGCCTGTCCCTTAGGCTCTGAGAGCAGAGCAGGTGTTTTTGGGACCAGTGGAGCCGGGGCTTCTGGGTGAAGAAAAGCAGGGTATTGTGGGGAACGTGGTTCGCTGGGTGTTTCTCTCTCAGTGGACTTCTGAGTCAGGAAGTGGCTCTGCAGCTTCCCTGAGGGAGGGGGAGAGGGGAATAATATGTGTTATATGTTATTGGGGCGAGGGGAATGTGTGTTATATGTTATTGGGGCGAGGGGAATGTGTGTTATATGTTATTAGGGCGAGGGGAATATGTGTTATATGTTATTAGGGCGAGGGGAATGTGTGTTATATGTTATTGGGGCGTGGGGAATGTGTGTTATATGTTATTAGGGCGAGGGGAATGTGTGTTATATGTTATTGGGGCGAGGGGAATGTGTGTTATATGTTATTAGGGCGAGGGGAATGTGTGTTATTTGTTATTAGGGCGAGGGGAATGTGTGTTATATGTTATTAGGGCGAGGGGAATGTGTGTTATATGTTATTGGGGCGAGGGGAATGTATGTTATATGTTATTGGGGCGAGGGGAATGTGTTATATGTTATTGGGGCGAGGGGAATGTGTTATATGTTATTGGGGCGAGGGGAATGTGTGTTATATGTTATTGGGGTGAGGGAATGTGTGTTATATGTTATTGGGGCGAGGGGAATGTGTGTTAAGGGGGGGCAGAATGTGTTATTGATATGTCATAATGATTTATTGCTAACTTTATTAAGTGTGTTTAGCTTGACCAGTTTTCTATATCGATACCCACCTGGTTGCTTACCTATAAAACACTATTACAACATTCTAGGTGATTTTACCAGGTCTGGAGCTGGGTGTGTTGTCCAGTGAGGCACTCTGCTCTCTCTTTTTAAACAGCTCTCTGGGGTTCAAGGACCTCTGGGAGATCAGACGTGCTGCCTCCTGACACACACACACACATACACACACACACACACGCACACGTACACGCACACGCACACGCACACGCACACGCACACGCACACACACACACACACACACACACACACAAAGTTCAGTAAATTATGACATATTGAACACACAAACACAGTGAGTGAGTGCGGACTCTCACGTTTGCTTTTTGTACAGATGCAGGTCTTATCCTCTGAGAGTTCTGACGCTCATTGTCATGCTGCTCCTAAAAAGCAGACACACCCACAAAAACACACACACTCAAATAAGTTTGGAATACTGCAACTCACAAAAGCATTTTGTGCAATGCATAGAAATCACACATAGTACCACATAAAAGGCTCACCGGCTGATGTTGTTCCTGGTCTCTATATCCTGACTCCTGCTGCTTCTGGTAAGTCCTGTCAAACGGACACACACACAGACAATATTATATGATTGAGCATATGTTTGTGTGTGTCTCCGCATGTGTGCGTGCATCTGTGATGACTGACTTTGCCTGGTCGATTTGAGAGGTTCTCTCCTTTGCCCTCATTTCTCTCTCTGCAGCCTCCTTTTCATCCCTCTGTTTTCGCTCTCTTTTCACCCTTTGCCTCTCCTCCTCCACTCTCTTGTTCTCCTCCTTCTGACGCACCTCCTCATCTCTCTGAGAGAGAGAGTGAAAGAGTAAGAAATGTAACATTCTGTTGGAACCAAACTCCCAAAGAACCAGCAGCAGAGTAACTCAAAACAGGATTGCATACCACATTAGGAATAGGGAGATAACAATATAGTATAGTATTACTTTTGTCTGTAATTTTGTTGTCTTAAGAGCAAGGACTTCAATGTAGCTTACTCGTCACATACGGCAAATAAAATGTAGGCTTGGCTATCTGAGAAGGTCTACCTGAGATTGGGCCCAGAAGTTGTCCTTGTTGGTTTGCAGAATCTCATCCACAGCATTAGTCTTCTGGTACACCGACCCCTGAAACACAACAACTCTGCTGCTAATGACTGGAACGAATTGCAAAAATCCCTGAAGCTATAGACTCATATCTCCCTCACTAACTTTAAGCATCAGCTGTCAGAGCAGCTCACAGATCATTGCACCTGTACATCGCCCATCTGTAAATAGCCCATCCAGCTACCTCATCCCATATTGTTATTTATTTATTTTGCTCCTTTGTACCTCAGTATCTCTGCATGCACATTCATCTTCTGTACATCTATCACTCCAGTGTTTATTTGCTAAATTGTAATTGCTTCTCCACTACTGCCTATTTATTGCCTTACCTCCCTAATCTTACCTCATTTGCACACACTGTATATAGATTTTTTTCCCAATTGTGTTATTGACTGTACGTTTGTTTATTTCATGTGTAACTCTGTATCGCACTGATTTGCTTTATCTTGGCCAGGTCGCAGTTGTAAATGAGAACTTGTTCTCAACTGGCCTACCTGGTTAAATAAAGGTGAAATAAAATAAATACAAACATTACAGCTGTTTGTGTGTTGTGTCAAATCAAATTGTATTGGTCACATACACATGTTTAGGAGACGTTATTGCGGGTGTAGCAAAATGCTTGTGTTTCTAGCTCCGCCTGTGCGGTAATATCGAACAAGTAATATATAACAATTTCACAATATATACCCAATACACATACATCTAAGTGAAGGAATGGAATTAAGAATATATAAATATATGGACAAGCAACGTCAGAGCGGCATAGACTAAGATACAGTAGAATAAAATAGAATACAGTATATACATATGAGATGATTAATGCACAATATGTAAACAGGGTAGGGTAGCCTAGTGGTTAGAGCGTTGGACTAGTAACCGAAAAGTTGAAAGTTCATATCCCCGAGCTGACAAGGTACAAATCTGTTGTTCTGCCCCTGAACAGGCAGTTAACCCACTGTTCCTAGGCCGTCATTGAAAATAAGAATTTCTTCTTTACTGACTTGCCTGGTAAAATAAAGGTTAAATAAAAAAAGTGACTATTGTTCCATTTTTTTAAGTGGCCAGTGATTTCAAGTCTATGTACAGTTGAAGTCCAACGTTTACATACATCTTAGCCAAGTACATTTAAACTCAGTATTTCACAATTCTTGACATTTAATCCTGGTAAAAAGTCCCTGTCTTAGGTCAGTTAGGATCACCGCTTTATTTGAAGAATGTGAAATGTCAGAATAAAAGTAGAGAGAAGGATTTATTTCAGCTTTTATTTATTTCATCACATTTTCAGTGGGTCAGAAGTTTACATACACTCAATTAGTATTTGGTAGCATTGCCTTTAAATTGTTTAACTTGGGTCAAACTTTTTGGGTAGCCTTCCACAAGCTCCCCACAATAAATTGGGTGAATTTTGGCCCATTCCTCCTGACAGAGCTGGTGTAAATGAGTCAAGCTGGTAGGCCTCCTTGCTCGCACATGCTTATTCAGTTCTGCCCACAAATTTACTATAGGATTGAGGTCAGGGCTTTGTGATGGCCACTCCAACACCTTGACTTTGTTGTCCTTAAGCCATTTTGACACAACTCTGGAAGTATGCTTGGGGCCATTGTCCATTTGGAAGACCCATTTGCGACCAAGCTTTATCTTTCTGACTGATGTCTTGAGATGTTGCTTCAATATATCCACATAATTTTCCTCCCTCATGATGCCATCTATTTTGTGAAGTCCACCAGTCCCCCCTTCAGCAAAGCACCCCCACCACATGATGCTGCCCCCCCGTGCTTCACCATTGGGACAGGTGTTCTTCGGCTTGCAAGCATCCCCCTTTTTCCTCCAAATATTGACGATGATCATTATGGCCAAACAGTTCCATTTTTGTTTCATTAGACCAGAGGACATTTCTCCAGAAAGTACGATATTTGTCCATGTGCAGTTGCAAATGTAGTCTGTTTTTTTTATGGCGGTTTAGGAGCAGTGGCTTCTTCCTTGCTGAGCAGCCTTTCAGGTTATGTTGATATAGGACTCGTTTTACTGTGGGTATAGATACTTTTGTACCTGTTTCCTCCAGCCTCTTCACAAGGTCTGTTGCTGTTGTCCTGGGATTTATTTGCACTTTCCCCCCCATAGTACATTCAACTCTAGGAGACAGAACACGTCTCCTTCTTGAGCGGTATGATGGCTGCGTGGTCCCATGGTGTTTATACTTGAGTACCATTGTTTGTACAGATGAACTTGGTACCTTCAGGCGTTTGGAAATTGCTCCTAAGGATGAACCAGACTTGTGGAGGTCTACAATTCTTTTTCTGAGGTCTTGGCTGATTTCATTTGATTTTCCCATGATGTCAAGCAAAGAGGCACTGAGTTTGAAGGTAGGCCTTGAAATACATCCACAGGTACACCTCCAATTGACTCAAATGATGTCAATTAGCCTACCAGAAGCTTTTAAAGCCATGACATAATTTTGGGGAATTTTCCAAGCTGTTTAAAAGCATAATCAACTTAGTGTATGTAAACGTCTTAAATTTGTGATACAATGAATTATAAGTGAAATAATCTGTGTGTAAACAATTGTTGGAAAAATGACTTGTGTCATGCACAAAGTAAATGTCCTAACCGACTTGTCAAAACTATAGTTTGTTAACAAGAAATTTGTGGAGTGGATGAAAAACGAGTTTTACTGACTCCAATCTAAGTGTATATAAACCTCCAACTTTAACTGTATATAGGCAGCAGCCTCTAATGTGATAGTGATGGGTATTTAACAGTCTGATGGTCTTGAGACAGAAGCTGTTTTTCAGTCTTTCAGTCCCAGCTTTGATGCACCTGTACTGACCTCGCATTCTGGATGATAGCGGGGTGAACAGGCAGTGGCTCGTGTTGTTGTTGTCCTTGATGATCTTTTTGGCCTTCCTGTGACATCAGGTGCTGTAGGTGTCCTGGGGGCAGGTAGTTTGCCTCTGGTGATGCATTGGAAAGACCGCTCCACCCTCTGGAGAGCCCTGCGATTGCGCGCTGTGCAATTGCCTTACCAGGCGGTGATACAGCCCAACAGGATGCTCTCAATTGTGCCTCTGTAAACGTTTGTGCGGGTTTTAGGTGCCAAGCCAAATTTATTCATCCTCATGTGGTTGAAGAGGCGCTGTTGCGCCTTCTTCACCACTGTCCATGTGGGTGGACCATTTCAGTTTGTCAGTGATGTGTACGCCGAGGGACTTGAAGCTTTCCACCTTCTCCACTGTGGTCCCGTCGATGTAGATAGGAGGATGTTCCCTCTGCTGTTTTCTGAAGTCCACAATCATCTCCTTTGTTTTATTGACATTGAGTGAGAGGTTATTTTCCTGGCACCACACTCCCAGAGCCCTCACCTCCTCCCTGTAGGCTGTCTCATCATTGTTGGTAATCATGTCTCCTACTGTTGTGTCATCTGCAGACTTGATGATTGAGTCGGAGGCGAGCTTGGCCACGCAGTCATGGGTGAACAAGGAGTACAGGAGAGGGCTGAGCACGCACCCTTGTGGGGCTCCAGTTATGAGGATCAGCGAAGTGGATGTGTTGTTTCCTACCTTCACCACCTGGGAGCGGTCTTTCAGGAAGTCCAGGACCCAGTTGCACAGGGTGGGGTTCAGACCCTGGGCCTCAAGCTTAATGATGAGCTTGGAGTGTACTATGGTGTAGAATGCTGAGCTATAGTTAATGAACAGCATTCTTACATAGGTATACCTCTTGTCCAGTTGGGATAGGGCAGTGTGCAGTGTGATGGCGATTGAATCATCCATCTGTGGATCTATTGGGGCAGTATGCAAACTGAAGTGGGTCTAAGGTGACAGGTAAGGTAGAGGTGATATGATCCTTAACTAGCCTCTCAAAGCACTTCATGATGACAGAAGTGACAGCTAAGGGGCAATAGTCATTTAGTCCAGTTACCTTTGCTTTCTTGGGTACAGGAACAATTACATTTACATTACATTTAAGTCATTTAGCAGACGCTCTTATCCAGAGCGACTTACAAATTGGTGAATTCACCTTCTGACATCCAGTGGAACAGCCACTTTACAATAGTGCATCTAAATCATTAAGGGGGGGTGGTGAGAAGGATTACTTATCCTATCCTAGGTATTCCTTGAAGAGGTGGGGTTTCAGGTGTCTCCGGAAGGTGGTGATTGACTCCGCTGTCCTGGCGTCGTGAGGGAGTTTGTTCCACCATTGGGGGGCCAGAGCAGCGAACAGTTTTGACTGGGCTGAGCGGGAACTGTACTTCCTCAATGGTAGGGAGGCGAGCAGGCCAGAGGTGGATGAACGCAGTGCCCTTGCTTGGGTGTAGGGCCTGATCAGAGCCTGGAGGTACTGCGGTGCCGTTCCAATGGTGGCCATCTTGAAGTATGTGGGGACAGCAGACTGGGATATGGAGAGATTGAACATGTCCGTTAACACACCAGCCAGTTGGTCTGTGCATGCTCTGATGACGCGGCTAGGGATGCCGTCTGGGCCAGCAGCCTTGTGAGGGATAACACGCTTAAATGTCTTACTCGAGACGGCCACAGAGAAGGAGAGCCCACAGTCCTTGGTCGCGGGCCGCGTCGGTGGCACTGTGTTATCCGCAAAGCGGGCAAAGAAGGTGTTTAGCTTGTCCGGAAATAAGAGGCCGGTGTCCGTGACGTGGCTGGTTTTCCTTTTGTAGTCTGTGATTGTCTGTAGACCCTGCCACATATGTCTCGTGTCTGAGACGTTGAATTGCAACTCCACTTTGTCTCTACACTGATGTTTTGCCTGTTTGATTGACTTGAAGAGGGAATAACTAAACTGTGTGTGTGTGTGTGTGTGTGTGTGTGTGTGTGTGTGTGTGTGTGTGTGTGTGTGTGTGTGTGTGTGTGTGTGTGTGTGTGTGTGTGTGTGTGTGTGTGTGTTCTCACCACAGGCCCTCTGGGTATGTCATATTTCTGTGTCTCTTTGGTTTGCAGAATCTCATCCACAGCATTAGTCTTCTGGTACACCGACCCCTGAAACACAACAACACATTACTCTGTGTGTGTGTGTGTATATGCTTGTGTGTGTGCATGAGTGTGTGTGTGTGTTCTCACCACAGGTCCACTGGGTACATCGCTGTATTTCTGTGTCTCTTTGCGAAAGTTAAAGTTGGCCCCCGACGCCTTGGCCACTTTACTCATGATGCTCTCTGGCTCCACGTCATCCTCTCCCCGTGCATTGATGGTCACATGGGCACCCTGCAGGAAAGAGATTGGTCAGAGAGAGAGTCTACACAGCGTGAATTTAGAGAATTAACATTTTGGAGCATCTCTCTCTTTAATGCAGGTAAAACTCACCCGTAGGAAGTTACCCATGGAAATGACATGGTTGGCGCACTGTCCTTTCCGAGAGTCCTTTACCCCTTCACCTGTCTAAAACACACACACACAAAGGTGAATGGCTGATTCGACAAAGGTCTCTAGTGATTGTTATGCTTCGAGGGTGGTGTGTGTGTGTGTGCGTGTGTGCTACTTACCCAGTTGATGAGGACATATTTACACAGGCCAGAGTTGGGGTCCTTGACACGACAGAAGGCATACATCACCTTCCCACTGCTCAACTCCTCCACCATCTCCTCCAGACCGCCGTCTACATATAGATACACATACACACAAATCGAACGTGGGCCGTCAACTAGCTAAACTAAAGCCTACATGGTATGGTGTATCTTTAGTTTTCATACAACAAATTCCCTGAACCCCCCCCATTACACACATGCACAAACAACTTATATTGCAGACCCACACTCACCTCCCTTCTCTGCCAGGCGGATGTCATTGGTGTTCCCCTCATAGGTGAACAGAGTCCTGTAGACAGACAGAAAATCAACTGGAAGATTCTCTCTCTCTTGTCATTGCTGAATCACAAACACACACATACAGATACAACTGTGATACCAAATCAACTGATCTAATCCTTCTCTCAGTTCTTGCTCACCAGTTGGTATCAGACTTCACATCCACCACTTCTTTATACGCGGCCGTGAGTGCTGCTCCGTTTTTACTTAGATTCACCGACATTCTCCTGTGTGTCTATCTGTGCCGTGGCATCCACTGCGTCAAAGAAACCGCAGCACCAAAACTTTATCCAGGAAATAAGAAATGGTCTCTTCAGTTGGAGTAGCTAAGATATACTGAATGATGAAAGAGCACTCTAGTGGGTAAAGGCAGAACTTCCAATGACAAGCGAGTCTTGTACCAAGGGGATTCTTTCAGCTTTGTCAAAACTGGGATGGATCAGGACCAAATCGGCAAAATAATGGTCTCCTCTCTGTGTCAAAGTAAGATTCAAATATTTTACCTAGAGAAATCAAGGAAAGAGGACCGCTAACACACACAGGCTGTCCGAGCTGATTCAGTATGAAGGAACTACTACACACACACCCCTCTGAAACTTGTCGGGGCAGTGTGTGTGTGTGCGTGGACGCATGTGTGTGTGTGTGTGTGTGTGTGTGAGAGAGAGAGAGAGAGAGAGAGAGAGAGGGAGTGAAAGAAACCGGTCAGGGCAGAACCAGAAAAGTCAATTTTTTTAGATTGGTGTTGCAGTACTGCAAGTTCTTCAGTACAAGCAGGTCGGCATTTTTCTTCTAGCTACCAATCCTGCTAACTATTCAGGTGGTGGAAGAGTCTACTGTAAAGGGACTGAGGGTGATTGCTGGTTAGACTACAGAAGGTTCACAAACATCAGCCTTGTTGATAAGTAGATCTCCACTCTTTCTCTATCCTATCACATACTCTCTTTCTATCTCATTATCTCTTTGCTGTTGGTGAGCAGTTCCCTCTCTCCCTCCTTTTCTCTCCCTGCCAACCCCCTCTCTCTCTCTTGCACGCTCTCTCTCTCTGTGTGTAGATGAGCACCCTCCAGCTTCCTCTTTTACACACACACACACACACACACACACACACACACACACACACACACACACACACACACACACACACACACACACACACATACTGAACATACACTAGCTTTCTCAGGAACAAAAGAGGGAATTCCTTTTCACCAATGCACACAGACAGACGTAGAGGCGTAGACACAAATACACTCACACACACACA
The DNA here is from genome assembly GCF_036934945.1 of Oncorhynchus masou masou. Classification (NCBI taxonomy): domain Eukaryota; kingdom Metazoa; phylum Chordata; class Actinopteri; order Salmoniformes; family Salmonidae; genus Oncorhynchus; species Oncorhynchus masou. The sequence goes on along the minus strand of NC_088239.1, from coordinate 66,644,487 downwards.
CACACACACGCACACTATTTCAGATGTAGTCTAATCCCTTGTCTCCTTTGCGGGTGGTTTTATTATGAGGGAGGGGGGCATGACACTCATCATTCCCAACACCCCCATCATACACACGTTTGCACAAACACACTATTGTGCAATAGTATTATGTTAGCTTGGAAATGCCTGTGGTTTGCTAGAGGGTTGAGTGTCAATTTTGTAGCAAGGACTTGCAGTCACATAATCTTCATCATAATCATTAGCCTACCATTACATCCTTCAGTTCTCTCCTATGAATATGCACATGAAGCCAGATGGAATCCAATATAATTCAGTGTGGTGAAACAACAGTAAAACTGAGCGATATTCAGTGCGGACGTCTTCCCTCCCCACTTTCTTCCTCCTGTCTCCCTTTTTCCCTCCTCCCCCACCCCCAGTCTCCCGGCGGCGGCCTAGCTCTTCCTTCCACTCCACCTCAGAAACACCAAGCGACTTGTATTATTTCCCATGCGACCATATACACGCACACAACCAGCGACTAACTTTTTCTCAAACTCGCAAGGATTGCATTTTCTATTTTTGAAGGATAATGGACGACAAAATAATTAAGAAAGTAGGCTTGTGAGCTGACTTTTCTTCGGGCTGATTTTATTCGGGAGGGTAACGTTAAGTAGGAGGAGAACGTATGTGCAGGAGAACAACTTATGTGCGTGCGTGTTTGAAACTTCTGCGACGTACAACTTTCCATTGTTTTCCCTTTCAGTTTTAAGACATTGCTAGTTGTTTTTACATCAGTATACGGTTATTCGTGGGATCGTCGTTGTGGGTTGTAACGTTAGCTAGTTTTTCTAGCCCAAAATAAAAGACGCGACAAGAAACGAGTGGAACAACTCCAGGAATCGACTAGCTAGTTAACTAGTTAGCTTAGCATGGCTAACTGACGTTAGCTAGCTAACAATTAACAGTCGTTGGATGCTTATTTTTGCAGAGTTTGCAACAACTCGCTTTGTTCATGGCTAATCTCGTTACTACCACTGGAAATCGTGGAAATCCAAATAATACAGTGTACTAGCTAGCTAACGTTAGCAGGGTGTTTTGAAACTCGGTGGGTACGACATCCCTTACACGGCAAGACAACAGTGAGTGTGTTTTTAGAAATTCAAGATGCCGCAGTTGGACGGAGGAGGAGGAGATGATTTGGGAGCCAACGATGAGTTGATCTCGTTTAAAGACGAGGGGGAGCAGGAGGAAAAGACCGCCGAGAATGTGTCCTCTGAGCGGGACCTGGACGATGTCAAGTCTTCACTGGTCAATGAGACGGAGAACAGCAGTTCGTCTGACTCCGAGGTAGCTAACTTTACTAGCTAGCCAGCTAGGGACAGAAGATTGAATCACTATACAAACAACTACGGTACTAACCTTTTCCTTCTAGCTACCAATCTCCAGTGTTTTTTGGCAAACAACGTTTGTGTGTGTTTGTCAGCAGGCAGTCAGTCATAGACGTCCCCAGCATCACATACCGGATTGGGAGAGTTATGTCAGGCAGAGAGAGTTCGTTGCAGAAGGTAAAACACGTCAAACTCATTTTAAAACTATAACACTGTATACCTGTAACTCTCACTTTGATCCTTCACATGAGTGCCCCCCTCTCCCCACTTTTCTCTATGTCCCCCTCTTCATCCTCTCCTCCTTTATCTCTCCCTCCCAGTCCATTCCTTTATTTATCAATTCATTTTTAAAAAAGTCGTGGGGAAAGAGTTAGGTCATCTTACACCCCTTACAAGAAACACTGAACATATAGCAATAAATCAACAACCACAAGCATTCTTGTCTTGTCGGCAGCTCTGCAGAGTGGTGACTAGCTGGCACAGTCATACAATCTGATAATCTGATTAAACACACTGCAAACTTAAATTAAGACCAAAAAGCTAATTTTTGTTTAGATGAATTTTTGCTTTATAGCGAATTATGACTTTGCAGCTAGAACATCTAGTGGAAACCGCTCAGTTCTTCCTCCAGAATCCTCCTCTCTCCAGCCTCATTTTCCCCCCCACACCCCCCATTTCTCTCAATTCAATGAGCCCTGTTGACAAGAGATGTCACTGTCTTACATGCTAACAAAGCAACTAAACAGATTATAATAGATTGACAACAATCCATCCCTAGTCTATCCCCCAGCTCTGAGGAGGCAGTTGGTCAATGGTAGTTGGTCAATGGTTGTTGAAGTTAACTCGGACTGAATTTTTTCAATCCAATTTAGGCTCTCTGTTGGCATGGGAATCATATGTTAACATTGCCAAAGCAAGAGAAGTAGATAATAAACAAAAGTTAAATAAATGGAAATTAACAGTAAACAATACACTCTCAGAAGTTCCAAAAGAATAAAGACATTTCAAATGTCTATATACAGTGTCTCTCTCCCTCTAACTCCCAGCTCTGAGGAGACAGCAACACGACAGTGGGTTGTTCAAGGCATCTCTGTACGCTGGCTATCCCTTACTGATGATCCCTGACCTGGGTAACCTAACCAACCTGGGCCACTTGGGGAACCTTGGTAACCCCTACCTTTCTCCTGGAGTCCTCTCACCCGGCTCCAGGACGGTGAGTCAGTCACATGCACGCAGAAACATGCATCACATACTGCCACTCTGTTATTGTTCTTATAATTTTTGCAAGTAAGGCTGCTGTACTAACATGGCTGTCTGTGTGTGGTGTCTGGCGGTGTGTGTATCGACTGTGTGGGATGTCTGTTGTGTGGTTATAAGGGACAGTGAATGATGAGTTGTGTGTGTGCGCTCCGACTCTGAGCAGTGTGATGTATCTCATAGCGATTAATGGTGTGTTAACACACTGGCACTACCGCAGCAGACAGGCCCCAACACACCCCTGATAAAACACTGTTGCTGGAATGTGTGTGACAGAGTGAGCGAGGGGGGAGAGAGAGGCTACAGTATTTCATCACCATCCATGCGTAACTATGCTACAGTTGTAGCTAACCTTGTTTTTTTTTTGTTTCCTTTCTGTGTTTTGGGATTGAGGTTAGAGGTCGACCGATTATGATTTTTCAACGCCGATACCAATTTTTGGAGGACCAAAAAAAGCCAATACCGATTAATCAGCTGTTTTTTATACATATTTGTAATAATGACAATTACAACAATACTGAATGAACAATGAACCCTTTTATTTTAACATAATACATCAGATCTATTTAGTCAAGTAAATAATGAAATGTTCAATTTGGTTTAAATAATGCAAAAACAGTGTTGGAGAAGAAAGTAAAAGTGCAATATGTGCCATGTAAAAAAGGCTACCGTTTAAGTTCCTTGCTCAGAACATGAGAACATATGAAAGCTGGTGGTTCAATATTCCCAGTTCTTCAATATTCCCAGTTAAGAAGTTTTAGGTTGTTATTATAGGAATTATGATGCGTCGACACCTTCTCTATACCATTTGTATTTCATTCACCTTTGACTATTGGATGTTTTATTGGCACTTTAGTATTGCCAGTCTAATCTCGAGTTGATAGGCTTGAAGTCATTAATAGCGCTGTGCTTCAAGCATTGATTGCTAAGAGCTGCTCACAAACGCAGTAAAGTGCTGTTTGAATAAATGCTTACGAGCCTGCCACTGCCTACCTACCACCGCTCAGACTGCTCTATTAAATATCAAATCATAGCTTTAATTATAATAAACACACAAAAATACAAGCCTTTGGTCATTAGTATGGTCAAATCCGGAAACTATAATTTCGAAAACAAAACGTTTGTTCTTTCAGTGAAGTACGGAACTGTTCCATATTTTGTCGAATGGGTGGAAACCCTAAGTCTAAATATTGCTGTTACATTGCACAACCTTCAATGTTATGTCATGATTAGGTACAATTCTGGCAAATTAATTACGGTCTTTGTTAGGAAGAAACACCGTTTGCAATGAGCCAGACGGCCCAAACTGTTGCATATACCCTGACACGGCTTGCACTGAACGCAAGAGAAGTGACAATTTCCCTAGTTAATATTGCCTGCTAACATTTATTTTAACTAAATATGCAGGTTTAAAAAATATATATGCTCTGTGTGTTGATTTTAAGAAAGGCATTGATGTTTATGGTTAGGTACATTTGTGCAATTTACGTGCTTTTTTCACGAATGCTCCCGTTTGGCGAAGTTGAAGTAGGATGTGATTTGATGATAAATGAACAGGCACCGCATTGATTATATGCAAAGCAGCACAAGCTAGTTAACCCAGTAATATCATCAACCATGGGTGGTTATCTAGTGATTATGTGAAGATTGATTGTTTTTTTTATACGATAAGTTTAATGCTTGCTAGCAACTTATCTTGGCTCCTTGCAGCCACAAGGTCAATTTGACGCTACACTGCTGTAACAGATGGCCTGCCAACCAGTTTCCTCATGGATTGCAATGTAATCGGCCATAATCAACGTCCAAAAAGGCAGATTACCGATTGTTATGAAAACTTGTAATTGGCCATGCCGATTAATCGGTCAACCTCTAATTGAGGCCCTCTTTGGGTATCTTCACTCTGAATTGTGTATGTGTAAGTAGACAAAAAGCTAACATTCCGATCAAAGGTTTTATAAGTTGATGTGGAAATGTTTCCCTTCAACACAACTGGTAGTAGTTGCTCTTTTTTTGTATACATTAACTCCACACCCTGTCTGCCTGCCTTTGCATTCCCCTCCCCAGGTATTAATGGGATATTGTTGTCATGAGGAGGAGGCGGAGAAGCTGAATGGACCTAATACTGTTCTCAATAGGGGATCATCCCCACACAGTGGTTGATACTCCTTCCTTCTCCCCAAGCCTTCCTCCCCTATTAGATGGTGATAGAGATGCCCACTTCTCTGTCTGAGAGAAGATAAACATACTAATGTTAACCCCTTAAATGTAGGGATGCACCAATATTACGTTTTTGACCGATACCCGATAATACATTTTTTTGCGGCCTTTTTAGCATTCTAATACAGTTAGAGTTGAAACACGCACGGACCTGCTGTTTCGTTGTTCATTTGTTCAATCGTTTCATTCTCAACAAGGATTTCATCATACATGTCAAGCAGTGAAGTTTCAGCTCTGTCTATCCGTGGCCTCTTCTCTCGGGGGGCCTCTTCAGTGCGCACTGTCACTGTGTCCGTTTCTATCTTGTCCAGCTGTGTCACGTAAACCCTGTTTCTTGTATGCATCGAAGTAGCGGTCCTTGTACCTAGCATCGAGCATGCTGGCGACACAGTAAAGAGGCTTCATAGAGAATGACACAGGTTACTTGTTCACAGCCTCTAGTAGAGTACTTTTGCAAGTTCTGTTGAGCAGCGTTTCAATGCCATGACAGAGGGTGTCACGTCTGCTGCAGACCCTTTTGATGAGCTTATTTCTCCAGTCAGTTGTTCAAATGGAGCTAGGAGTGTTTTCATGTTTCCAAGTTTCTAACATGTTCTCAAATGCAATTGAAATGGCAGCAGCAGTATGAGAATCAGCACATTCTTGAGCATGCAATAAGGCTTTCCTCAGTATGAAATCCTTGTCGACCCACTGTGCTGTTAGACTCAGCATGCTCATGGGGCTGTTATCGCTGGTCCAAATGTCAGTTGTGAAATTAATAGCAGTGATGCCCATAGCAAGTAGCTCATGAATGTGCATTTCAACGATACTGTAGAGCAACATCTGAAAAATAGTGCCTGCTTGGAAGTGTGTACCGGGGCTCGAGGTGCCTGACCAGTCGGCGAAAGCCAACACCATCCACGACAGAGAACGGTTGAGGGCAATGTCAAGGGCAATTCTCTTGGCGTTAATGGATTTTACCTTTGAGGTGTCTCGTTGAAATGTTCTTACTTTTTCAAATGACTGCTCAACTTGAACTTGTTTAGTTGTTGGAAGTGTGCACTTAGTTTTTTTTCTGCTTTTCTTCTAAATAGTCGCCTAACGTCTGGGGGTGATGCACTTTCAAATGAGTAATTAGGTTTGTGGTATTGATAGATTTCACTTTCTCCCCTCAGGAAATAATAGCAGCACAAACATTGCATATGGCCTTTTTGTTATCTTCCTCTGAAACTTCAAAGTAGATCCACACAGCAGACATTGTGGGCCAGGTTAGGAATACTGTGTTGCGCGTGTAGCGTTGTATTTTTCGTGGCGTCATTACGTCATCTACCTAACGTTATATAGGTATTACATGTCAGCTTTGACATCGGTGTTAAACTAGACATTTGTCCGATGTGTTCATTTTTGGCTAATATTGTCCGATTCTGATATGCTTACCGATATATCATGCATCCCTACTTAAATGTAAAGTCCACATGTTTGGGGAGCCTATTAGATTTTTAATTTTTTTTTTTATTCAGTTCAATGATAACGCTAGCCCCTAGCTGCAAGAGCAGGGTGTCTGTCTGCAGAAAGCTGAGTATCTTGGTTATTCATCTGTGCCTTAATCTTTGGTGTGGCCTCAATCTGCCTGACTAACCGGTGTCTGTATGTAGCCTCGCTACTGTATATAGACCGTCTTTTTGCTGTTGTTCTATTTCTTTACTTACCTATTGTTCACCTAATACCTTTTATGCACTATTGGTTAGAGCCTGTAAGTAAGCATTTCACTGTAAAGTCTACACCTGTTGTATTCGGTGCACGTGACGAATAAACAGCAACAGATTTCATCTCTATAATTTCATCGCTTTAGCATAAAATATCGCTTCTCAAGGAAGAAAAAAGAGGGGGGGAACTAAGAATATCGAACAGGAAGCTAGAAAAAAGACTGCTATATATACCGATCTCGGATCAGGGGAGCGATTTGGGCAGCGATTATTTCGACTCAGCCGAGGAAGATTGCTTTCTAGAAGAATAGGATCCACTTTTAGCTCTGTAAGTAAATTATTTTCATGACTTAATATCGATAATTTACTAAAAAATTAAATATATTCTGCTATTTGTGCTTTGGATCTGCTATTTGTGCTTTGGATTTAGGTTACATAGGCCTATGTAACAAGTAATTTCTGTTTCATATTAGTTCACTGTTCTACGTTTCATCCTTGTAACTTTGGAGAGGCCACTAAACTCTCCTAGCCATTGTTTATTTGTGGTTCTCACTGTTTGCATTGTGTGTGCTACACACGTATGTGAGTCACTGTATAGATACAGTTTCGGCTTAGTGTGTTTACAGTAATATTTTGTAAATATAGTCAACTGTAATTCTGTGTCTTCAATATATACATTTATTTAATTCACAAGAGATTGGAGGAATCAGAGGATATGGAGGATGACATTTGGGCACCATCCCTCCCCATCAAGCGCCCCAGCCGGTCAACGTCTTCACCCACACTGCTATGTCAATCACCCCATCTGATGGTTCCACATCCACTTTTAATAGACCTCTTGAAAAAGAAAATAGTGTCTTGTGGCACCATTCATCCTAACAGAATCGGTTTCTCCAAGACTAAGATAAACGACATAGCAAAGACAGGGGAGAGGGGGACCATACTGTCGATCAGGACTAACAAGCTGCTCTTTGTGAAATGGAAGATCACTAGCGAAGTAACCATACTCACCACACAGCATAAGGCATTCAATAACAACCATGTTTCAAGGAGGGTGAAAAGGGAAGAATATCTCAATTCCTGTTTCTGTGAAGGACTACAATGCTGTTTTGGGGGGTGTCGACCTATCTGATGTTCTGATAGGCTACTACCAGGTCTTCCACAAGACCAGGAAGTGGTAGAATTTTTTTTTTTTTTTACACTTTGTGGACATTGCTACAGTAAATACTTTCATTCTCCACAAGCATATGGCCAAAGCAAAAGGTCAAGCTCCTCTTTCCCAGTTGGCCTTCCGAGAGCAGCTGGTGTTGGAAATAGCTGAATTGGGGGCCAAAAGCAACCTCCTAACCATCAGAAGACCACCCACTCAAGGTGAGTGCCGCTATCTAACACGCATGACAAAAGGAAAATCTGGAGGGTAAAATGCCAGATCTTCTGTCCGAAATGTCAGTTCGCTTTTTGTTTCCTGGTAGAGAGGGACTGCTTCAAAGACTCATGACATGCACAAGCTACGGTGAAAGTGAAATCTAATCATCTACACCCGGGATGTAAAACGAACACGACTGCCATTTGTAAATAGTAAAGCTTATTTCTATTTTTGGACCTTTTTTTTGTGAAGGACACGTGTGTAACCAAGTTAGTTTATGTACAGTACCAGTAAAACGTTTGGACACACCTACTCAGTCAAGGGCTTTCTTTATTTTTACAATTTTCTACATTGTAGAATAATAATTAACACATATAGAAACATGTATTAACCAAAAAAGTGTAAAACAAATCAAACCAATGTTATATTTGAGATTATTCAAAGTAGCCACCCTTAGCCTTGATGACAGCTTTGCACACTGTTGGCAGTCTTTCAACCAGCTTCACCTGGAATAATTTTTTTGAAGTTCCCACATATGCTGAGCACTTGTTGGCTGCTTTTCCTTCACTCTTCCTTCACAATCCCAAACCATTTCAATTAGATTGAGGTCGGATGATTGTGGAGTCCAGGTCATCTGATGCAGCACTCCATCACTTTCCTTTTTGGACAAATAGCCCTTACACAGCCTAGAGATGTGTTGGGTCATTGTCCCTTTGAAACACAAATGATAGTTCCACTAAGTGCAAACCAGATTGGATGGCATATCGCTGCAGAATGCTGTGGGAGCCATGCTGGTTAAGTGTGCCTTGAATTCTAAATAAATCACAGACAGTGGCACCATCACACCACCACCTCCATGCTTCACGGTGGGAACCACACATGCGTAGATCATCCGTTCACCTACTTCGTGTCTCACAATGACACGGCAGTTGAAACCAAAAATCACACATTTTGACTCATCAGACCGAAGGACAGATTTCCACTGGTCTAATGTTCATTGCTTGTGTTTTTTGGCCCAAGCAAGTCTCTTCTTTTTATTGTTGTCCTTTAGTAGTGGTTTCTTTGCAGCAATTCGACCATGCAGGCCTGATTCACACATTCTCCTCTGAACAGTTGATGTTGAGATGTCTGTTACTTGAACTCTGGGAAGCATTTATTTGGCCTGCAATTTCTTAGGCTGGTAACTTTAATGAACTTATCCTCTGCAGCAGAGGTAACTCTGGGTCTTCCTTTCCTGTGGCGGTCCTCATGAGAGCCAGTTTCATCGTAGCGCTCAATGGTTTTTGTGACTGCAAGTTCTTGAAATGTTCCAGTTTGACTGACCTTCATGTCTTAAAATAATGGACTGTCGTTTCTCTTTGATTATTTGAGCTGTTCTTGCCATAATATGGACTTGGTCTTTACCAAACAGGGCTATCTTCTGTATACCACCCCTACCTTGTCACAACACAACTGATTGGCTCAAATGCATTAATTTGTGGAATTTCTTTCCTTAACTTTTAACAAGGCACGCCTGTTAATTGAAATGCATTCCATGTGACTACCTCATGGAGTTGGTGGAGAGAATGTCAAATGTGCAAGGCTGTCATCAAGGCAAAGGGTGGCTACTTTGTAGAATCTCAAATGTACAATATATTTTTAATTGTTTAACACTTTGTTTTTGTTACTACGTGATTCCATGTGTTTATTCATAGTTTTGATGTCTTCACTATTATTTTACTATCCTGGAATGAGTAGGTGTGTCAAGTTTCGACTGGTACTGTGTATCTGTTGCTTTTATATTGTTTTTGTAAACAGTTAATTTGTATGTGGGACCAATACATTGGATATGCCCTAGGCTAAACTTTCAGGCACTTTGGAAGGTTGAAAAACACTTGGATGTCCCCCGACACTACCACAATGTTTGAGAGATGTTGGTGTTGTAGAGATTTTGTTTTTATAGTGAACAATAACTTTTAGACACATCCAGTGTGCAAAAACAGTGCAATTACCACATTTGGACACTTTGGAGAAGTGAAAGGACACTTGAATGTACCCTGGATACCCCATAACACCACTACAATGTTTAAGTGAGGTTGATATGGTAGAAATTGTGTTTTTATGCTGAACAAATAGCATTTAGGGATTGCAAATATGTAATGGCACTGGAATTGTCTAATTTACAGACATATCAAAATCAAATCAAACTTTATTTGTCACATGCGCCAAATACAACAAGTGTGGACTTTACTGTGAAATGCTTACTTACAAGCCCTTAACCAACAGTGCAGTTCAAGAAGAAAATACCGACATATGCCACTTTGGAGAGGTTTAGGGACACTTTGAAACGTCCCGTGACCACACCTAACACCACTTACTAAAACCATCAATACATTTTTTTCCCTGATTGTTCACATGTTGTGGAAGCCATCTAACGTGTTTCCAGCTCTGGGAATCAATTCACTTATAGATTGTCATTGAAAGATGACTTTCAAAATAAAAAAAGTTATTTTGTGTGTGTGATCTTGTGTATTCTGAACTATGTAACTCCTATCTTCTGACCATTTCCGCATCTCCCAGATGTCTTCTTTCTAAATATACCAAGTTTTGGCATGTCAGAATCATGTAATTACACATGAATAGCAGTTACTTTTGGGTATGTCTATTTAGGTGAAAATCAACATTGTCATTACATTTAAATGGTTAACTGTAGAATAGCCAGAAATGGCACTGACAGAAAGGGGAGCCGTGCTTCTAGCTTCTAGGCAACTTTACAGTATTTTGTTTTTGTAAAGTCATGGCCAAAAGTTGAGAATGACACATTAATTTCCACATAGTTTGCTGCTTCAGTGTCTAGATGTTTTTGTCATGTGTTGCTATGGAATACTGAAGTATAATTACAAGTGTTTCATAAGGAGTCAAAGGCTTTTATTGACAATTACATGAAGTTGATGCAAAGTGACAATTTTTGCAGTGTTGACCCTTCTTCTTCACGCACTCTGCAATCCGCCCTGGCATGCTGTCAATTAACTTCTGGGCCACATCCTGACTGTTGGTAGCCCATTCTTGCATAATCAATTCTTGGAGTTTGTCAGAATTTGTGGGGTTTTGTTTGTCCACCCGTCTCTTGAGGATTGACCACAAGTTCCCAATGGGATTAAGGTCTGGGGAGTTTCCTGGCCATGGACCCAAAATATCGATGTTTTGTTCCCTGAGCCACTTAGTTATCACTTTTGCCTTATGGCAAGGTGCTTCATCATGCTGGAAAAGGCATTGTTCGTCACCAAACTGTTCCTGGATGGTTGGTAGAAGGTGCTCTCGGAGGATGTTGGTACCAGTCTTTATTTATGGCTGTGTTCTTAGGCAAAATTGTGAGTGAGCCCACTCCCTTGGCTGAGAAGCAACCCCACACATGAATGGTCTCAGGATGCTTTACTGTTGGCGTGACACAGGACTGATGGTAGCGCTAAACTTGTCTTCTCCGGACAAGCTTTTTTTATGGATGCTCCAAACAATCGGAAAGGGGATTTATCAGAGATAATGACTTTACCCCAGTCCTCAGCAGTCCAATCCCTGTACCTTTTGCAGAATATCAGTCTGTCCCCGATGTTTTTCCTGGAGATAAGTGCCTTCTTTGCTGCCCTTCTTGACACCAGGCCATCCTCAAAGTCTTCGCCTCACTGTGCATGCAGATGCACTCACACCTGCCTGTTGCCATTCCTGAGCGAGCTCTGTACTAGTGGTGCCCCGATCTCGCAGCTGGATCAACTTTAGGAGACGGTCCTGGCGCTTGCTGGACTTTCTTGGGTGCCCTGAAGCCGCCTTCACAATTGAACCACTCTCCTTGAAGTTGTTGAGGATCCGATAAATGGTTGATTTTGAGTCTTACTGGCAGCTATATCCTTGCCTGTGAAGTCCTTTTTGTTCAACGCAATGATGACTGCACGTGTTTCCTTGCAGGTAACCATGGTTGACAGAGGAAGAACAATGATTCCAAGCACCACCCTCCTTTTGAAGCTTCCAGTCTGTTATTCGAACTCATCCAGCATAACAGAGTGCTCTCCAGTCTTGTCCTCGTCAACACCCACACCTGCGTTAACGAGAGAATCACTGACATGTCAGCTGGTCCTTTTGTGGCAGGGCTGAAATGTAGTGGGAATGTTTTTTGGGGGGGTTTCAGTTAATTTGCATGGCAAAGAGGGACTTTGCAATTAATTGCAATTCATCTGATCATTTTTCATAACATTCTGGAGTATATGCAAATTGCCATCATACACACTGAGGCAGCAGACTTTGTGAAAATTAATATTTGTGTCATTCTCAACTTTTGGCCACGACTGTATGTGTTATTTCTTAGGTTATTAGGCCAGATTCTTTTTGTGTACTTACATACAGCCGGGAATCACTTTTGGATATCAGAGTGACTCACCAGCATTATGACCAGGAATACGACTTTCTTGAATTGGATCCTTTGTCCGTATCCCCCAAGGCAGTTTAACTGATTCCAGAGGCTGATCTAAAACATCGCCAGAGGAGAAGAGGTATTCAGAGTGGACTTCTCTGGAAGAATTTCCTTCAAATGACACATCAGGACTTGTAACGCACTCTGTTGCACGGAAACATTGCATTTGGCTTCTCAGTTCATCGCTCAGACAGGAATAAATATCTCTCTGGGAAGAAGGAGCGCGGGGGTGTATGTTTCATGATTAACTATGATTGTGATAACATACTCAAGTCCTTTTGTTCACCCGACCTACAATATCTCACAATCAAATACCGACCATGTTACCTCCGGAGAGAGATTTATCTTCGGTTATAGTCACAGCCGTGTATATTTTGCTGGGGTTTTTAACAAAGAAAATGTGAGGAAACCGCTGCCGAAGTTCTATCAACACATTGACTGTAGTAATTTGCGTTGCTAAAACACTCGACCACTGCAACTCCAGCTCCCGAGATGCCTACATAGCCCACCCCTTCCCTCCCTTCGGCAAATCTGATCACGACTCCATTTTGCTCCTCCCTTCCTATTGGCAGAAACTCAAACAGTAAGTACCCGTGCTAACGACTATTCAAAGTTGGGCTGACCAATCGGAATCCACACTTCAAATGGTTTTGATCATGTTGACTGGGATATGTATCCTCTGAGAATAACATTGATGAATACACTGATACAGTGACTGAGTTTCTCATGAAGTGTATAGGAGATTGGGTTGTACCCACTCTGACTATTAAAACCATACAAACAGTGTAGTTATTCCCTCCGCAATGTAATCAAACAGGCAAAACGTTAGTATAGAGACAGTGGAGTCGCAATTCAACACGACGTATGTGGCAGGGTCTACAGACAATCACGGACAACAAAGAGAACCAGCCTAGTCACGGACACCGACGTCCTTCTTCCGGACAAACTAAACCCCTTTGCCTGCTTTGAGGACAACACAGTGCCACAGAAGCGGCCCCCAACAGTGAATGTGGGCTTTCCTTCTCTTTGGCCAACGTAAGACATTTTAAGCGTGTTAACCCTCGCAAGGCTGCTGGCCTACACGGCATCACTAGCCGCATCAGAGCATGCGCAGACCAGCTGGTTGGTGTGTTTACGGACATATTCAATCTCTCCCTATCTCAGTTTGCTGTCCCCACATGCTTCAAGATGGCCACCATTGTTCCTGTACCAAGAAAGCAAAGGTAACTGAACTAAATAACTTTTGCCTCATAGCACTCACTTCCGTCATCATGAAGTGCTTTGAGAAACTAGTCAAGGATCATATCACCTCTAACTTACCTGATACCCTAAACCATTTCAATTTGTTTACCACCCCAATAGATCCATAGACGATGCAATCGCCATCACACTGCACACTGCCCTATCCCATCTGGACAAGAGGAATACCCATGTAAGAATGCTGTTCATTGGCTAGAGCTCAGCATTCAACACCCAAAGAACACTTCCACTTCGCTGATCCTCAATTCATACAAATAGACTTGAAATCACTGGCCACTTAAATAATGTTTACATATTTTGCAGTACTCATCTCTTATGTACAGTTGATGTCGGAAGTTTATATACACCTTAGCCAAATACATTTAAACTCCGTTTTTCACAATTCCTGACATTTAATCCTAGTAAAAATTCCCTGTCATAGGTCAGTTAGGATCCCCACTTTTTTGAAGAATATGAAATGTCAGAATAATAGTAGTGATTTATTTCAGCTTTTATTTATTTTGTCAAATTCCCAGTGGGTCAGAAGTTTACATCCACTCAATTCGTATTTGGTAGTATTGCCTTTAAATTGTTTAACTTGGGTCCCTTTACACGTGTGTGTGTGTGTGTGTGTGTGTATAAGGTAGTAGTTTTGGAATTGTCAGGTTAGATTACTCGTTGGTTATTACTGCATTGTCGGAACTAGAAGTACAAGCATTTCGCTACACTCTCATTAGCATCTGCTAACCATGTGTATGTGACAAATAAGATTTGATTTGATTTGTACTGTTGGAGCTAGAAACGCAAGCATTTCGCTACACACGCAATAACATCGGCTAAACATGTGTATTTTACTAATTACATTTTATTTGATTGAACTGAACCATAGCATACCATCTATCCTCACCGAAATATGGACCAAAAACTCTAGGGGTGAAATCAGATTGTCACAGAAGGAGATATCTCCTCTCCAGGACTAGAAGTAAAACTTTTATATAATTTCAGCCAGTAATTTTGAAAGAGGTGCTCACAAGCCAAAATGTTAATTTAAAAAAAAAAAATTTAAGTACTATATCTGTTTCGTATGATGTTACGTCCTGCTATGATTATTATTTATAATAACATCCATACTGACATTTTTTTTTATAGTGTACAATAATGTTGCAAATTTTTTTGTGCTTTAGAACCTGGGCTGCATCTTTTAAGTCTAGCTCTCCAGGACTAGGGAAACTCGAAAAGCTGTTTCCCATGGATACTGTAACCCCAGGGAGAGTTGTTCAGGAACCCTTTCCCCTTTTAACACGCACCCTTTTTTGTCTCCTTTTTCTCCCCAATTTCATGGTATCCATTTGGTAGTTACTGTCTTGTCCCATCGCTGCAACTCCCGTTCGGACTCAGGAGAGGCGAAGGTCGAGAGCCGTCCGTCCTCCGAAACACAACCCAGCCAAACCGCACTGCTTCTTGACACAATACCCACTTAACCCGGAAGCTAGCTGCACCAATATGTCGGAGGAAATACTGTACGCCTAGTGATCATGTTAGCGTGCATTGTGCTCGGCCCGCCACAGGAGTTGCTAGAGCACAATGGTACAAGGACATCCCTGCTGGCCAGCGTCCACTCTTCTGGGAAGGGTTCCCACTAGATGTTGGAACATTGCTGCGGGGACTTGCTTCCATTCAGCCACGAGACCATTAGTGATTCATTACTCCAGAGAACGCGTTTCCACTGCTCCAGAGTCCAATAGCGGTGTGCTTTCCACCACTCCAGCTGACGCTTGGCACTTTGCATGGTCTTGTTAGACTTGTGTGCGGCTGCTCGGCCATGGAAACACATTTCATGAAGCTCCTTACAAACAGTTATTGTGCTGATGTTGCTTCCAGAGGCAGTTTGGAACTTGACAGTCAGTGCTGCAACCAAGGACAGACGATTTTTACGCATTTGGTCACTCGCTTGTCCCTTTCTGTGAGCTTGTGAAGTCTACCACTGAGCCGTTGTTGTTCCTAGACGTTTCCACTTCACAATAACAGCACTTACAGTTGACCGGGGCCGCTCTAGCAGTGCAGACATTTGGAAACGTGGCATCCTATGACTGCTACGCTGAATGTCACTGAGCTCTTCAGTAAGGCTAATCAAATAAAATAAAATTTTATTTGTCACATACACATGGTTAGCAGATGTTAATGCGAGTGTAGCGAAATGCTTGTGCTTCCAGTTCCGACAATGCAGTAATAACCAACAAGTAATCTAACTAACAATTCCAAAACTAATTTCTTATACACAGTGTAAGGGGATAAAGAATATGTACATAAAGATATGAATGAGTGATGGTGCAGAGCAGCATAGGCAAGATACAGTAGATGGTATCGAGTACAGTATATACGTATACATATGAGATGAATAATGTAGGGTATGTAAACATTATATTAGGTAGCATTGTTTAAAGTGGCTAGTGATATATTTTACATCCTTTCCCATCAATTCCCATTATTAAGGTCCTGGAGTTGAGTCAGTATGTTGGCAGCAGCCACTCAATGTTAGTGGTTGCTGTTTAACAGTCTGATGGCCTTGAGACAGAAGCTGTTTTTCAGTCTCTCGGTCCCAGCTTTGATGCACCTGTACTGACCTCGCCTTCTGGATGATAGCGGGGTGAACAGGCAGTGGCTCGGGTGGGTGTTGTCCTTGATGATCTTTATGGCCTTCCTGTAACATCAGGTGGTGCAGGTGCCCTGAAGGGCAGGTAGTTTGCCCCCGGTGATACGTTGTGCAGACCTCACTACCCTCTGGAGAGCCTTACGGTTGTGGGCGGAGCAGTTGCCGTACCAGGCGGTGATACAGCCCGCCAGGATGCTCTCGATTGTGCATCTGTAGAAGTTTGTGTGCTTTTGGTGACAAGCCGAATATCTTCAGCCTCCTGAGGTTGAAGAGGTGCTGCTGCGCCTTCTTCACGATGCTGTCTGTGTGAGTGGACCAATTCAGTTTGTCTGTGATGTGTATGCCGAGGAACTTAAAACTTATTACCCTCTCCACTACTGTTCCATCGATGTGGATAGGGGGGTGTTCCCTCTGCTGTTTCCTGAAGTCCACAATCATCTCCTTAGTTTTGTTGACGTTGAGTGTGAGGTTATTGTCCCGACACCACACTCCGAGGGCCCTCACCTCCTCCCTGTAGGCCGTCTCGTTGTTGTTGGTAATCAAGCCTACCACTGTTGTGTCGTCCGCAAACTTGATGATTGAGTTGGAGGCGTGCGTTGCCGCGCAGTCGTGGGTGTGAACAGGGAGTACAGGAGAGGGCTCAGAACGCACCCTTGTGGGGCCCCAGTGTTGAGGATCAGCGGGGTGGAGATGTTGTTGCCTACACTCACCACCTGGGGGCGGCCCGTCAGGAAGTCCAGTACCCAGTTGCACAGGGCGGGGTCGAGACCCAGGGTCTCGAGCTTGATGACGAGCTTGGAGGGTACTATGGTGTTAAATGCCGAGCTGTAGTCGATGAACAGCATTCTCACATAGGTATTCCTCTTGTCCAGATGGGTTAGGGCAGTGTGCAGTGTGGTTGAGATTGCGTCGTCTGTGGACCTATTTGGGAGGTAAGCAAATTGGAGTGGGTCTAGGGTGTCAGGTAGGGTGGAGGTGATATGGTCCTTGACTAGTCTCTCAAAGCACTTCATGATGACAGAAGTGAGTGCTACGGGGCGGTAGTCGTTTAGCTCAGTTACCTTAGCTTTCTTGGGAACAGGAACAATGGTGGCCCTCTTGAAGCATGTGGGAACAGCAGACTTGTATAGGGATTGATTGAATATGTCCGTAAACACACCAGCCAGCTGGTCTGCGCATGCTCTGAGGGCGCGGCTGGGGATGCCGTCTGGGCCTGCAGCCTTGCGAGGGTCAACGCGTTTAAATGTTTTACTCACCTCGCCTGCAGTGAAGGAGAGACCGCATGTTTCAGTTGCAGGCCGTGGCAGTGGCACTGTATTGTCCTCAAAGCGGGCAAAAAAGTTATTTAGTCTGCCTGGGAGCAAGACATCCTGGTCCGTGACTGAGCTGGATTTCTTCTTATAGTCCGTGATTGACTGTAGACCCTGCCACATACCTCTTGTGTCTGAGCCGTTGAATTGAGATTCTACTTTGTCTCTATACTGTTTGTTTGATATTGTTTGATAGCCTTACAGAGGGAATAGCTGCACTGTTTGTATTCGGTCATATTACCAGTCACCTTGCCCTGATTAAAAGCAGTGGTTCGCGCTTTCAGTTTCACGCAAATACTGCCATCAATCCACGGTTTCTGGTTAGGGAATGTTTTAATCGTTGCTATGGGGACGACATCTTCAACGCACGTTCTAATGAACTCGCACACCGAATCAGCGTATTCGTCAATGTTGTTGCCTGACGCAATACGAAGCATGTCGCAGTCTTGGAGTGTGGAATCAGCTAGGTCGGACCAGCGTTGGACAGACCTCAGCGTGGGAGCTTCTTGTTTCAATTTCTGTCTGTAGGCAGGGATCAGCAAAATGGAGTCGTGGTCAGCTTTTCCGAAAGGGGGGCGGGGCAGGGCCTTATATGCGTCGCGGAAGTTAGAATAACAGTGATCCAAGGTTTTGCCAGCCCTGGTGGCGCAATCGATATGCTGATACATTTTAGGGAGTCTTGTTTTCAGATTAGCCTTGTTAAAATCCCCAGCTACAATGAATGCAGCCTCAGGATGTATGGATTCCAGTTTGCAAAGAGTCAAATATAGTTAGTTCAGAGCCATCGATGTGTCTGCTTGGGGGGGAAAGTATACGGCTGTGATTATAATCGAAGAGAATTCTCTTGGTAGATAATGCGGTCTACATTTGATTGTAAAGAATTCTAAATCAGGTTAACAGAAGGATTTGAGTTCCTGTATGTTTCTGTGATCACACCACGTCTCGTTAGCCATAAGGCATACGCCCCCGCCCCTCTTCTTACCAGAAAGGTGTTTGTTTCTGTCGGAGCGATGCGTGGAGAAACCCGCTGGCTGCACCGCCACCGAGAGTGTCTCTCCAGTGAGCCATGTTTCCGTGAAGCAAAGAACGTTACAGTCTCTGATGTCCCTCTAGAATGCTACCCTTGCTCGGATTTCATCAACCTTGTTGTCAAGAGACTGGACATTGGCGAGAAGAATGCTAGGAAGTGGGGCACGATGTGCCCGTCTACGTAGTCTGACCAGAAGACTGCCTCGTTTCCCTCTTTTACGAAGACGTTTTTTTGGGTCGCCGGCTGGGATCCATTCCGTGAGTGTCTCTCCAGTGAGCCATGTTTCCGTGAAGCAAAGAACGTTACAGTCTCTGATGTCCCTCTAGAATGCTACCCTTGCTCGGATTTCATCAACCTTGTTGTCAAGAGACTGGACATTGGCGAGAAGAATGCTAGGAAGTGGGGCACGATGTGCCCGTCTATGTAGTCTGACCAGAAGACCGCCTCGTTTCCCTCTTTTACGAAGACGTTTTTTTGGGTCGCCGGCTGGGATCCATTCCGTTGTCCTGGTTGAAAGGCAGAACACAGGATCCGCTTCGCGAAAGTCATATTCTTGGTCGTACTGATGTTGAGTTGACGCTGATCTTATATTCAGGCTGTTCTACTGCCAATGTTTGTCTATGGAGTTTGCACGACAGTGTGCTCGATTTTAAACACCTGTCAGCAACTGGTGTTGCTGAAATAGCCAAATCCGCTAAATTGAAAGGGTGTCCACATAATTTTGTGTGTGTATATAGTGTACCTTCGACCTTCATTTGAAAAGAACTTTGCTTGGAAAACAATAAAAAGGCGTCAGTATTACTGTTTGTCCGTCTTGAGACACCGTGGCCAGTATACACTCCCTCAAAATAATTAGACTTAATCTAAGAACTCGGAATCTGTCATTAATTGTGACGTTTTTGCTGAGGTGATCTTAGTCACTCAATGTTAGATTTAACTTGGGTGTTTGGTGCCGTGAAGTGAAGAAATGTGCATGAAAACGAGTCATGTCTCGTTGAACAACAAACACTTCATCGAGGAGTCCCTACTGTTGACCAATCACCAACGAAGTGGCGTTGACTTTGGCTTGCCTCGAGGGAAAAATTCTTGCCTGATGCCAAAACGTCACAAAATGTCATCATAATATATGCATAAACTGTTTTGGATGGGAAGCTTGCAGAAGCCTTTCGAGTTAGGCAGGAGATATTAAGATGGCGCCGAAGAACATGGCTGACGTTTTACATTCTCCCAACCAAAATTCTGCAATTTTGTTATTTTTTTCAGTTTGTGTAACTTATTGTGTAGATAATGTTGCTGCTGCCGTCTCTTATGAACGAAAATAACTTCTGGACATCAGAACAGCAATTACTCACCGCGGACTGGAAGAAACTTTTTCCTTTAACGAGTCTGATGAGAAGTAGTATATCCTGCTTCCACTGGAACCTGCACAGATCCACACCTTCTGCATGAAGAAAAGATGCCGGAAAAATGCAGATCGGGGATCCTTCTGAGAATCCGGAGGCGAGCGAGTGAACTCCCACTGCCATCCGTTCTTCTTGCTAACGTACAATTATTGGAAAATAAAATTGATGACCTACGATTTAAGATTATCCTACGAACGGGACATTAAAAATTGTAACATCTTGTGTTTCACAGAGACGTGGCTGAATGAAGAAATGGACAATAAAGAGCTAGTGGGATTTTCCATGCACCGGCAGAACAGAGACGCTACCTCTGGTAAGACGAGGGATGGTGTGTGTGTCTATTTGTCAATAACAGCTGGTGTGCAATGTCTAATATTAAAGAAGTCTCGAGGTATTGCTCGCCTGAGGTAGAGTACCTTATGATAAGCTGTCAACCACACTATCTACCAAGAGAGTTCTCGTCTGTATTATTCGTAGCCGTCTATTTACCACCACAAAGCGACGCTGGCACTAAGACCGCTCTCAACCAACTGCATAAGGCCATAAGCAAACAAGAAAATGCTCACCCAGAAGCGGCGCTCCTTGTGGCCGGGGGCTTGAATGCAGGCAAAATTAAATCCGTTTTACCAAATTTTACCAGCATGTCACGTGTAAACATGGGGGGAAAAATTCCTGGACCACCTTTACTCCACACACAGAGATGCATACAAAGCTCTCCCCTGTCCTCCATTTGGCAAATCTGACCACAATTCTATCCTCCTGCTTACAAGCAAAACCTAATGCCGGAAGTACCAGTGACTTGCTCAATACTGAAGTGGTCAGATGATGTGGATGCTTCACTACAGGACTGTTTTGCTAGCACAGCACAGACTGGAATATATTCCGAGATTCATCCAATGGCATTGAGGAATACACAACCTCAGTCATCGGCTTCATCGGTAAGTGCATCGATGCAGTCATCCCCACAGTGACTGTACGTACATATCCCAACCAGAAGCCAAGGAATCCAGGCAACATCTGCATCGAGCTAAAGGCTAGAGCTGCCGCTTTCACAGAGCGGCAGTTTATAAGAAATCCCGCTATGCCCTGAAGACAAACAAGCAAAGCATCAATACAGTATTAAGATTGAATCCTACTACACCGGCTCTGACGCTCGTTGGATGAGGCAGGGCTCGTCGAATGTGGCAGTGCTTGAAAACCCAGACGCGAGCTGCCCAATAACGCGAGCCTACCAGACGAGCTCAATGCCTTTTATGCTCACTTCGAGGCAAGCAACACTGACGTATGCACGAGAGCACCAGCTGTTCTGGACGACTGTGTGATAACGATCTCGGTAGACGATGTGAACAAACCTTTTAAACGGGTCAACATTCTCAAAGCAGCTTGGCCAGACGGATTACCAGGACGTGTACTCAGAGCATGCGCAGACCAACTGTCAAGCGTCTGCACTGACATTTTCAACCTCTCCCTGACCAAGTCTGGAATACCTAAATGTTTCAAGCAGACCACCATAGTCCCTGTGCCCAAGGAAGCGAAGGTAACCTGCCTTAATGATTACCGCCCTGTGGCACTCCCGTCGGTAGCCATGACATGCTTTAAAAGGCTGGTAATGGCTCACATCAACAGCATCCTCCCCGACACCCTAAACCCACTCCAATTCGCATACCGCCCCAACAGATCCATAGATGATGCAATCTCAATCGCGCTCCACACCGCCCTTTCTCACTTGGACAAAAGGAACACCTATGTGAGAATGCTGTTCATCAACTACAGCTCAGCGTTCAACACCATAGTGCCCACGAAGCTCATCACTAAGCTAAGGACTCTGGGACTAAACACCTCCCTCTGCAACTGGATCCTGGACTTCCTGACAGGCCACCCCCCAGGAGATAAGAGTAGGCAACACCACATCTGCCATGCTGATCCTTAACACTGGGGCTCCTCAGGGGTGTGTACTTAGTCCCCTCCTGTATTCACTGTTCACCCACGACTGGTTGCCAAACACGACTCCAACACCATCATTAAGTTTACTGACGACACAACAGTGGTAGGCCTGATCACCGACAACGATCACTCCACACTGCCAGGATAATGACCTCTCCCTAAATGTGAGCAGGACAAAGGAGCTGATCGTCTACTACAGGAAAAGACGGGCCGAACAGGCGGGCTGTAGTGGAGCGGGTCGAAAGTTTCAACTTCAAGTTCCTTGGTATCTACATCACCAACGAACTATCATGATCCAAACATACCAAGACAGTCGTGTAAAGGGCACGACAAAACCTTTTCTCCCTCAGCAGACTGAAAAGATTTGGCATGGGCCCCTTGATCCTCAAAAGGTTCTACAGCTGCACCATCGAGAGCATCCTGACCGGTTGCATCACTGCCTGGTATGGCAACTGCTCGGCATCTGACTGCAAGGCGCTACAGAAGGTGGTGCGAATGGCCCAGTACATCACTGGGGCCAAGCTTCCTGCCATCCAGGACCTTAATAGGCGTTGTCAAAGACTCCAGTCACCCAAGTTGTAGACTTCTATCCCCAAGCCATAAGACTGTTGAGCAATTCATAAAAAGTGCCACCGGACTATTTACATTTACCCCCCCCCCCCCCCCTGCTGTACACTGCTGCTACTCACTGTTTGTTTGTTACCGAGTCACTTCGCCCCCACCTACATGTACAGGTTACCTCAACTAGCCTGTACCCCTGCACACTGACTCGGTACCGGTGCCCTGTCTTTATATAGCCTCGTTATTGTTACTTTTTATTATTACTTTTTTATTTTGGCTTACTTGGTTAATATTTTCTTCTTCTTGAACTGCACTGTTGGTTAAGGGCTTGTAAGTAAGCATTTCACGGTAAGTCCACACTTGTTGTATTCGGCACGTGTCACATAAAGTTTGATTTAATTCCAGTGTTGGAGATGGAGGCAGAAGTGTGGCTCAGGTTGCTCTCTCAGCAATCTTTCAACTTACACAATCGGTGTTCAGTCATCCCTGGGCGTTAGTGCATTTCAGAAAGGAATGGATGGAGAGATTAGTGACTGTTCTAACATACCTCTCTTGTATGTGTACAGGTTGGTGGTGATAGTCTTCTCTCCTGTTATTTTAAGACCAGTGAGACAATATGGAGTCAAAACAGGCAATAGGGCCTCAAACTTAACGTAACACACACTGCAACCTTTACACACACACACACTTGTACATTATATCGTATTTGTGTACTCAAATGGGACAATGAGGTCAGTTTCTCTAAGTCTGCAGTAGGGATGTGCATGGTTATTTGAATATTGTGTATTGAGTATTCATTTGTACAAAAAAATGAAAGATATGCCTATTGTAACACCAAAGTTTTTTTCTAAATTAAATTATCCATGTCATTTTTGTGTTCAAGTATATACCGTGACATTTCAAATGATGTAATATAATAAAACAAACTTTAGAATTTGGTTTTTATGACGGTGCACCATAAAAAGATCGGTAGCCTTCACGTGTGTAATGTTGCCTTGTTGTTTATCTTGGCCAATCAAAGCGACAGAGGCTTAATGTGTAGGAAGTGGAGTGGGAGTTGACTAATGCAATGCAAGATGGAATAAAATTACGGAATTTAAAGTTAGCAAAATGGGAAGGAGTAGGCTACAACGAGCAACCAAAAAGCAGGCTGCTGTTTTATCTGAATGGGGTTGGGGAGAAAGTGCAGCCTCATAGCCTAGCTAGCCATAACTGGCTAGCTTGGCTAATTACTGAGCTAGCTTCTTTATGCAAGCTAGCTTCTCTAGCGAGCTAGCTTCTTACTGTCAAGACAGGCACTGTTGTATGGGATGATCAATAACATTGTGGCTGCTACAAGTTAGGTAGTTTTGGCTGAAGCCGACTTGTCTCGCTCTCCCTCCGTCTGCTCGCTCCCATCTGAACTCACAGATGGAAGCTGCAGCAATAGAGTACCAGCCTCTCCTTCTCGGCAGATTTGCAAAGAAAAAGACATCTCAGACTGGCCAATAAAATATTAAGATGGGCAAAAAAGAACAGACTTTGGACAGAGAAACTCTGCCTAGAAGGCCAGCATCCCAGAGTCGCCTCTTCACTGTTGACGTTGAGACTGGTGATTTGCGGGTACTATTTAATGAAGCTGCCAGTTGAGTACTTGTGAGGCGTCTGTTTCTCAAACTAGACACTAATGTACTTGTACCTCTTGCTCAGTTGTGAACCGGGGTCTCCCGCTCCTCCTATTCTAGTTAGAACCAGTTTGCGCTGTTCTGTGACGGGAGTAGTACACAGCGTTATACGAGATCTTCAGTTTCTTGGCAATTTCTCGCCTGGAATAGCCTTAATTTCTCAGAACAAGAATAGACTGACGAGTTTCAGAGGAAAGTTATTTTGTTTCTGGCCATTTTGAGCCTGTAATCGAACCCACAAATGCTGATGCTCCAGATACTCGAACGAGTCTAAAGAAGGCCAGTTTTATTGCTTCTTTAATCAGCACAAAAGTTTTCAGCTGTGCTAACATAATTGCAAAGGGGTTTTCTAATGATCAATTAGCCGTTTAAAATGATTAACTTGGATTAGTTAACACAATGTGTCATTGGAACACTGAAGTGATGGTTGCTGATAATGGGCCTCTGTAGATATTCCATAAACAGCTGTTTCCAGCTACAATGGTAATTTACAACATTAACAATATCTACACTGTATTTCTGATCAATTTGATGTTATTTTAATGAACAAAAATGTGCTTTTCTTTCAAAACCAAGGACATTTCTAAGTGACCCCAAACTTTTGAACGGTAGTGTGTATATATATATATTTTTACCTACCTAGTTTGCAGCGAGAAATTGACGTGGACTTAAATTCCTGTTTCTCTCGCTGAACTTCAAAAATGATTCTGTTGTATTCTGCAATCAAATGTTTTTGCAACATACAAAGAAAGCTAAATTATGCTACCTACTACTGTTTACAGCTTTTTATTTATGGTGAATAGTGTTTGCAAAACTGGTTATGGAACCTATTATGCTAAATTAAGGAGGCTGGGGGGTGTTGGTGTTTGTGTGGTTTGTGTCTTGGTGTTTTATAAGAAGCAGTATGTTTAGCCTCCAGCTGTGCAGTGACTTCATGATAGAGCAGCTCACTCTGTATTGTTCAGGGATAAAGAGAGAGAGAAAGGGAGAGTGTATATGTGTGTAGGCTTCATCAGTATGGTATTTCAAACAGCTGGTTTCAGTTAGAGCTCACAGCTAGAACTTCCTGGGGCCTTGGGGTGGGTGGGTGTGTGTGTGTGTGAGAGAGAGGTAACAATAGAGAGTATGGAGGAAGAGCTGCTCAGCCTCTCACACACTTTTTCTCCTTGTGCAGTGTACACACACTCCCTGCACAGGCAAACACCTATGTTCTTGTGGTCCTCATTATTTTAGTTTTATTTGGCCTGCTACACAATGGGACCCTTATTCATGATGTGTGTGCTACGTTAGTTTTTTCATCAACTGTAGTCAGCGACTCAATGTAGCATGTTGGTCTGCTGTGAACAAAACTGGGACCCATTTTGTGATTGCGAATTCATCAGTAACCCCTCATAATCACAACACAAGGAGTTCTACTATGACTTTGGAAGTGCATGGCTGGACAAACAAAGTTTCGGTCCCTGGGAAGGAACCTTTCATAGGCCCATCTCTTGGAAATGGTGAGAACGTTAAGCAAATGTTCTGCAATTCTACACATTTTATCATGGGGCAGAGAGAGACCTTTGCAGTTTTAAAGTTTAAATTACAGGACATTTATGCCTGTAATTGTTGGATACCAATATCCCAGTGAGCATCCCAGGCCCAGGTGACCAAGGGTTACACAAACTGTAGATTAATAATATTGTATTACACTCTCTAAACGTATTCCACGGAGCCCTTGGCCAAAATTTGTTTGAGCTGTTAGTAATATTAATTTTTTAAAGAATATACTCCCTGCAGTACCTCCGCAGACTCTGTCCACTTTGAGAACCCCTGCATTATACCTGTCACACACATTCTCTCTCCCCCTCTATGGCACATCTTACGACTCCTCTCTCGACCTCTAGGTCACTTTGCACCTCAAGATTCTTGTCCCTACACAGATACTAGACTTCTCTACTCCTGCAAATTGCCATGTCCATTTTTAGCCCCCTCGCTTATCCCTTCTTCCTTCCTGTCTCACTTCCTTTGAGTGGAGACTGACCCCTGAGCTGTTGTAGTTTACGTCAATGTGTTCTCCCTTATATGCATTTGGCAGTGGTGCACTGCCGCTGCTAAATCGTGGCCGGGGTTTCGGGAAGGTAAAACATTTTCAGTGTAAGCGTAAACGGCTAAAACCAGATATAAAGTATGTAGAAAAGATTGAGAGCAATACATTTTTTTAAATTAGATTATATTTGAGAGCTAACAATCACCAAAATAAAAACTACATCCAGGGAGAATCTGAAATTACCAAAATGTCACGGCATCAAATCCAAGTTTATTTGTCACGTGCGCCGAATACAACAGGTGTAGACCTTAAAGTGAAATGCTTACTTACGGGCACTAACCAATAGTGTGGAGGGGGGAAAAGTGTGTGTGTGTGTGTGTGTGTGTGTGTGGGTGTAGGTAAGTAAGTAAAGAAATAAAACAACAGTAAAAAGACATTTGAAAATAAGAGGAGCAAGGCTACATATAGACACCGGTTAGTCAGGCTTATTGAGGTAGTATGTACATGTAGGTATGGTTAGAGTGACTATGCATATATGATGAACAGAGAGTAGCAGTAGCGTAAAAATAGGCGTTGGCGGGTGGTGGAACACAATGCAGATAGCCCGGTTAGCCAATGTGTGGGAGCACTGGTTGGTCGGGCCAATTGAGGTAGTATGTACGTGAATGTATAGTTAAAGTGACTATGCATATAAGATTAATAGAGAGTAGCAGCAGCATAATAGAGTGGTTGGGGGGGGGCGCACAATACAAATAGTCCGGGTAACCATTTGGTTACCTGTTCAGGAGTCTTATGGCTTGGGGGTAAAAACTGTTGAGAAGCCTTTTTGTCCCAGACTTGGCACTGCTTGCCATGCGGTAGTAGAGAGAACAGTCTATGACTGGGGTGGCTGGGGTCTTGGACAATTTTTAGGGCCTTCCTCTGACACCGCCCGGTGTAGAGGTCCTGGATGGCAGGAAGCTTTGCCCCAGTGATGTAGTGCGTACTGAGCCATACGCACTACCCTCTGAAGTGCCTTGCGTTCGGAGGCTGAGCATTTGCCGTACCAGGCAGTGATGCAACCGGTCAGGATGCTCTCGATGTTGCAGCTGTAGAACCTTTTGAGGATCTCAGGACCCATGCCAAATATTTTTAGTTTCCTGAGTGGGAATAGGCTTTGTTGTGCTCTCTTCACGACTGTCTTGGTGTGTTTGGACCATTCTAGTTTGTTGTTGATGTGGACACCAAGGAATTTGAAGCTCTCAACCTGCTCCACTACAGCCCCGTTGATGAGAATGGGGACGTGCTCGGTGCTCCTTTTCCTGTAGTCCACAATCATCTCCTTGGTCTTGGTTACGTTGAGGGATAGGTTGTTATTCTGACACCACCCGGCCAGTTCTCTGACCTCCTCCCTATAGGCTCTCATCGTTGTCGGTGATCAGGCCTACCACTGTTGTGTCGTCTGCAATCTTAATGATGTGTTGGAGTCGTGCCTGGCCATGCAGTCGTGGGTGAACAGGGAGTACAGGAGGGGTCTGAGCACGCACCCCTGGGGAGCTCAAGTGTTGAGGATCAGCGTGGCAGATGTGTTGCTACCTACCCTCACCACCTGGGGGAGGCCCGTCAGGAAGTCCAGGATCCAGTTGCAGAGGGAGGTGTTTAGTCCCAGGTTCCTTAACTTAGTGATGAGCTTTGAGGGTACTATGGTGTTGAACGCTGAGCTGTCGTCAATGAATAGCTTTCCCACATAGGTGTTCCTTTTGTCCAGGTGGGAAAGGGCAGTGTGGAGTGCAGTGGAGATTGTATCATCTGTGGATCTGTTTGGACGGTATGCAAATTTGGAGTGTATTTAGAGTTTCTGGGATAATGGTGTTGATGTGAGTGAACAGGGAGTACAGGAGGGGTCTGAGCACGCACCCCTGGGGAGCTCAAGTGTTGAGGATCAGCGTGGTTTGTTTCAGTAACTCAGATCGCATAAGAGCAAGGCATAAGCCATGACCATTGCAGAATTGCAGGAGATTAGCTTTGAAACTGCAATTTGTCTCTTAGCCCCCATGACAAATGTATAAAATTGCAGGAAACAAGCTTCAAAACTGAGAGTATTTCAATCTTCCTCATGGTAAAATGTGTATAATTGCAGGAAATTGGCTTTAAAATAAAGGTGAAATAAAAAAAAAACATTTAATTTAGTCTGCGGCCAAGAGGGCTTCTAAAACCACACCATTGTCCATGCCCACTACCCCTTCCACCCTGCTAACTTGAGCGCTAGTTGTGTGTGCACTGCTTTTCTAAAAGCAAGCGTTCACACATATAAACCTTAATGTAGAGAGACGTGCAGCTGGGGCCTGACTGATACACTCACCAGATAGAGGGGGGAGGGGTGTGTCTGTGTGTGTCTGTGTGTGTGTGTGTCTGTGTCTGCATACATAATCTGACCCAGACCCATGTGGAGAGTCATCGGAGTACACTCTCTCACATTCTGCAACACACACACCCTCCCTCGTACGTCCCTCCAAAGACACTCCTCTTCATACCCGTTTCACGATATGTCATATTTGTCCATTAAATCTTTTTTAATATGTAGTGCATGCAAACAATGAATCAAAGTGGTATGTTTTAAATCACGCTCGCTCTCTCTAGTATCTACAGATGAAGTGGCCCATGCTGGATGTTCCTGGAACTTCTGCTTTAAAAGACCCTCGCTCTCCCTCCCCTGCTCACATGGTGAGTGTGTGTGCACTACAGTCTAGTGACTGTGCAGTGACATCACTTGCTCTGACACATAACATGTAAAAGGACAACTGTACGTAGCAAGTAAGCTTCTAGCTTTTACGTACTTTATTGAAGTACCTTGTTTTTATTACATAACTTACCCTGGTTAGTTACCCTGCTCTGCTACTATCAGCCATTTAGCATGTCTCCCGGAGTAACCACACATGGCACTCGGGTGACCTGAATCGTGTCCTCCCTCACCCTCTCCAGGCTCACACACACACCCTCCTGACCTCCCTCAAACCAGCTGCAGACAGACAGACGCTGGAATGTTAAAGCTGAATGGTGTTAATCCGTCCAGAGACAGAGGACTTTAGCACCTCCGGGTGGTGTGTGTAGCGATGGCTGTGTGTGTTCTGATACAGAGACCAGGACCGTGAGTGTGTATGTAACGGAGTGTGTGTTCGGTATCTGAGGATATCCCTGAAGACCTGGTGGAGGACTCACCCCCAGTCACTGATACAGCCAGTCAGCCCAGAAACAACCGCAGGCCTTAGGGCCAGGGCTCATGTCGATTTGAAAGCATTGTATAGCTGTTCCAAATCTAATCACTGCCTGTTCCCTCTCTATCTCCCTCTCTCCTCTCTTTTTCTCTCTAGTCCAATAAGGTACCAGTGGTGCAGCATAGTCACCTGTCCCCCTTTTCCCCACTCCTGTCCTACAGTCCAGACCCCTTCCCTCCACGGACACCCCCTCCTCACCTCTCAGCTGACACGGGTATGAAAGTTCCTCTCCTCTCATCCCTCTTTCTGCTTTTGTCTGGAATACTCAGTATTAATGTTAAAACCTAGGTGATTCACATTTTACGTTTGATATCTGTCAGATGACACTTGTCGCCATATAACAGATATATATGTTGCTCTCCAGGTCTTCCCCCCACCCCCCACCCAGCAGAGCTCTCTCCTTACTACCCTCTCTCTCCTGGAGGCATGGAACACATGACACACCCGCTGAGCTGGCTGTGAGTCACACACACGCCCATTCAAACTCTCATGATGAATACAATAATGGTTTGGTTTAGTTTATTTTGCAAACAATTTTTAGCACAACATATGTTATTACAAAATTGACACTGTTTCCCCTCCCTCGTTTTCTGTCTCCAGGCAGGGCCAGTCCATGTACAGTATTCCAGTGGGGGGGTTTAGACCATCCTACCCTGCAGCTCTCGCCCTAAACTCTTCCATGTCCAGGTACAGCTCACCTAATCACTCACACACATCCACGTATCACTCCTCTGGAGACTACATACTGTGATGACTGGACTTCTGTAAAGATTGCAAACATGTCATTTAATTGTTATTTATGTTTGTGGTATGGTGTGTGTTTGACAGCTTTGTGTCCAGTCGTTTCTCACCCCACATGGTCCCGCCTCCCCAGACGTCAGTCCCCCACCCTGCCATCGTTTCCACAGCGATCAAACAGGAACCGAGAGACAGCAACCAGCACGGGTAAGCACACACATAGCTCTTTAAACCACACACCTTTCTCACACCCCCGTTGCTGACTCCGTAACTCTGTGCTGTGGTGTGTGTAGGAGGTGTGCTGTGTCTATGGGGGACAGAGAGGAGGAGAAGAAGCCTCACGTGAAGAAGCCTCTGAATGCCTTTATGCTGTACATGAAGGAGCAGAGACCCAAGGTGGTTGCTGAGTGCACGCTGAGGGAGAGCGCTGCCATCAACCAGATTCTGGGACGCAGGGTGAGTGGCAGTGTGTGTGTATGCATGCTCACACACGGTCATTGTTTGTACGATGTGTGCGTTCATGCTGAACGTTGTGGTCAATGACCTATGCTCCAGAAGGGAGTGTGTGTGTTAACCCTGTGTGTCTGTGCGTCTGTCTACAGTGGCACACTCTGTCTCGTGAGGAGCAGTCGAAGTACTATGATATGGCCCGCAAGGAGCGACAGCTACACTCCCAACTCTACCCTGGATGGTCAGCTAGAGACAACTACGTAAGTAGTAATTATTTAGTAGTGATTTGATTGGTTGCTGAGTGGTGGTGGTGGAGGACGTGATGTGATTGTGTGTGTGCAGGGGAAGAGGAAGAAAAGGAAGAGAGATGGCAGGCCAGAGGCTGCTCCAGAGGGACAGATGACACACCCCCAGTCAGCTGCTCCAGAGGGTAAGAACCACCTAATACATTCAAGATCAGAGCAATATGAAGATGTGAAAAGTGACTTACTCTGTTCTACTTAATGACATAACTGGGAAGTAACAGCAAGACTGATCAGTGTGTTTTTATTTTGTCTCTAGAGCACTTCTCCGCGCAGCTCAAGAAGTCGTGTGTGTCGTATGGAACTCAGGAGAGACCCAGTGTGTCTCACACACACCTGACACACACACACCTGTCCCAGGCTAGTCCCGCCTCCTCTCTGGACTCTCCAGCCACGCCCACCACTGCTCTGGCCTCCCCTGCTGCTCCCGCACCCACACACACCGAACACACACACTCACACTCCGAGCACACACATCCTGAGCAGGTCCAGCCCCTCTCCCTCACCACCAAACCCCCTCGTCTGCAGTCACACAGGGACACGCACGGTCAGGCTTACACCCACATCCAGTCTCACACACATTCACATGTATTAACTCACACACACCTCCCCCTGCCCCCTACCCCCAATACCTCTTCATCCCCCTACTCTCATCCCCCATTTTCTCTCCACATGAGCTCATCCAGCAAACATACTCCACCACTTCTGTCTCGACCAATCCCCTTTGCCTCTGGCTTAGCTCCTCCCACCTCTATCCACCAATCAACAATGAGCTCCCATCATGCCATGCTCCAGTCCCAGCCACTCTCCCTCGTCACTAGAAATAATAGTTAAAACCCAAAGACGCTAACCACAGATCTATGTTCAGATTCCTCTAAGGCCAGCTGTAATCTTAAGCATTACACTACCCCTAACCACAGATACCTCTAAACCCTGTCTAATCATGGGTGGGATGAAAAAATATATGACCCCCTATCAGTGTGTAGGAGAGTCCACTCTACTATGTGGGCAGGGGTGAACAACTCCTTGAGGGCTACATGATGCTCCAGCCTAGCAACACACACAATTGAAATAGTGTTTGAATAGAGGTTTAAATTAAGATCATTATTAATTGATTAGCAGAATCATGTTAGTGATTGGGGGGAAGCCTGCAACACCCCCTGTTTGTTGCTTTAGGATTAGGGTCAATTTCTTCCTACTTTTTTAATTGCTTTTTTTTTGTCTGTAAATAAACTTTTTTTTAAACATTTTATAGATATTAGACCAGGTTTTATATTAGTATGGAAAGGAAACAATTATTGGTCAATATTTGACCACACCTCTTAACTTGTCTTCATGTAACTACATTTTTTTGTGAAATGGTATTGCAACATCTTACCTTTTTTTGTATTAATTTGTCCAATTTGCTACTTGTATAAAATACAAAAAAGGAAAGGTAAATTTTTTAAGAAAAATAGATCAAAGTATGTTTGTCTTTGTGGTAGTAATGTGTGTAGATCTGTTTTCCCTC
Organism: Oncorhynchus masou masou; assembly: GCF_036934945.1. Lineage (NCBI taxonomy): Eukaryota > Metazoa > Chordata > Actinopteri > Salmoniformes > Salmonidae > Oncorhynchus > Oncorhynchus masou. The sequence goes on along the minus strand of NC_088239.1, from coordinate 66,612,064 downwards.
CCTCCCCTATTCTTTTATAACCCCCCTTGACTTGAGTCTTGATAATAAACATCTACTTATTTCTGAAACGTGTCTGTTCCTGTGTTGTCTTTGCCTTTGGTAGCAGTCTTTCTAATAAACACACTGCATCTTCAATGGATCTCATCATTGAAGGTAGGTGTTTCCTATGAACCTCAATGTTTGACCAGCACAAATAAAATGTGCGTGCTTAGTCCCCTCCTGTTCACCCATGACTGAGTGGCCAAGCACGACTCCAACACCAAGTTTGCTGCCGATAACGGTGGTAGGCCTGATCACCGACAACGATGAGACAGCCTATAGGGAGGTCAGAGGCCAGGATAACAATCTCTCAATGTGAGCAAGACAAAGGAGATGATCGTGGACTATAGGAAAAGGATGGCCAAACACACCCCCATTCACATCGACGGGGCTGTAGTGGAGCGGCTTGAGAGTTTCAAGTTCCTTGGTGTCCACATCACCAACAAACTATCATGATCCAAATACATCAAGACAGTCGTGAAGAGGGCCTCAGGAGACTGAAAAGATTTGGCATGAGTCCCCAGATCCTAAGTTCTACAGCTGTACCATTGAGAGCATCCTGACCGGGTTCATCACTGCCTGTTAAGGCGCTACAGAGGGTAGTGTGTACAGCCCAATACATCCCTGGGTACAAGCTTCCTGACATCCAGGACCTATATACTAGGCGTTGTCAGAGGAAGACCCAAAAAATTGTCAGACTCCAGTCACCCAAGTAATGCTGTTCTCTCTGCTACCGCATGGCAAGCGGTACCGGAGTGCCAAGTCTAGGTCCCAAAAGGGTCCTTAACAGCTTCTACCCCAAATCAATAAGACTGCTGAACAATTAATCAAATGGACACTCAGACTATTTACATTGATACCTCCGCCCCCTTTGTTTTTACACTGCTGCTACTCACTGTTTATTTTATATGCATAGTCACTTTACCGCTACCTAAATGTACAAATGACTTCGACTAACCTGTACCCCCCCACATTGACTCGGTACCCCCTGTATATAGCCTCGTTATTGTTATTTTGCTATTTATTTTGTAAAAGTTTTTTTACTTTAGTTTATTTAGTAAATATTGTCTTAACCAACAATGCAGTTCAAGAAATGAAGGGCTTGTAAGGTCTACACCATTTGTTTTTGGCGCATGTGACAAGTAACATTTGATTTGGATTTGAGATGTAGATATGATCTGTTCAAGAACAAGTTTCCTCAACTCAACCTTTATTACTACAATAAAGTGCACAGTCACTGATCTAATCGTCTTACAATCGGAGCAAGGCTGAACTTGGGTATTTGGAACGCAGACGTTGTGTGTGTGTGTCTGTACCAGCCCAGGGTGAACTCAGCAGGTAGTCTAGGGGTTAAGAGCAAGTAACTGAACTTACCTTGTTCGAATCCCTGACCAGGTAAAAAAAAATCTGTTGATGTGCCCTTGAGCAAGGCACTTAACCCTAACTGCTCCTGTAAGTCCTGGATAAGAGCGTCGGCTCATTGGCTAAAATGTAAATGCGTAGGTGTATAGTTTCAGTTGCTCTACTAAATTGAATCAGCTGGTTGAAGGAACTCCCAGGTTAATGATTAAACATGTAACTCTTATGGTCATGACCTCAGAGTTCCTCAGCAGAGAGTCCGTTTTACTGTAAATGAGTCTTGAGAGCGGCAGGTGATAGTGCTGACAAGTACATTTGTATCAGTGATGTGTGTGGTAGGTGTTTATGAGGTGGTTTATCAGTGTGCTTTGTTTGCGGTAGGTAATTATGTGCCAGTGTGTATCAGGTGACAGGCGTTCATGTTATGTGTTCTTCTTTCCCTGTCTTGTCTGTCTGGGGAAAGGCCTATAGTCCTTCTCACAGCTCAGTATGTGGGTTCAAAGAGTAAGGACGCATTCCAGCAATCTTTTTACTTTTCCTGTTGGAAAAACAATATCCCACCTATACAGTAATATACACACACTTAAGGGTTGCACAAGTTCAAACTCAGTCAGCCATTCAAGGAGTTGGTCTCATGGACTTCCCCATGCTTGCGGGAACAATAGTTGAGAAATAGAGAACCCCACTTGTGCCATGTCATGAGGATACCTGGGCCACTTATTGAGATGTTCCTTTTAAGTAAATGAGGTGAGAAGGAGACTGTAGTGTGACTTTGATCTTTTAGTCTACCTGGACTGGTGTTCCTCCTACAGCAGAGGTACTCAAATCTGAGCCTGCTGGTGCACTGGTCTGGCGTAAAGCTGTCTTCTTCAACTTACTCTCCGTCTCACAGTACCAGTCTGAGCGCTACAACTTAGGAATACAGTCTTGTCTCAGTTAAAATACTAAAAACACCTTGAACATTAGATTTATCAAATCAATGAATTAATGAAAAAAATATATTGTCACACACTCAAAAATATATTGTCACACACTTGTCGTTTTTAACACACTCAACATTGAGCATGTGTGTTCAACTTACAAGGAGTTGGTCTGATGGACTTCCCCATGCTTGCGGGAACAATAGTTGAGAAATAGAGAACCCCACTTCAAATCAAATCAAATTTTATTTGTCACATACACATGGTTAGCAGATGTTAATGCGAGTGTAGCGAAATGCTTGTGCTTCTAGTTCCGACAATGCAGTAATAACCAACAAGTAATCTAACTAACAATTCCTAAACTACTGTCTTATACACAGTGTAAGGGGATAAAGCATATGTACATAAGGATATATGAATGAGTGATGGTACAGAGCAGCATAGGCAAGATACAGTAGATGGTATCGAGTACAGTATATACATATGAGGTGAGTATGTAAACAAAGTGGCATAGTTAAAGTGGCTAGTGATACATGTATAACATAAGGATGCAGTCGATGATATAGAGTACAGTATATACGTATGCATATGAGATGAATAATGTAGGGTAAGTAACATTATATAAGGTAGCATTGTTTAAAGTGGCTAGTGATATATTTACATCATTTCCCATCAATTCCCATTATTAAAGTGGCTGGAGTTGAGTCAGTGTCAGTGTGTTGGCAGCAGCCACTCAATGTGTGCCATGTCATGAGGATACCTGGGCCACTTATTGAGATGTTCCTTTTAAGTAAATGAGGTGAGAAGGAGACTGTAGTGTGACTTTAATCTTTTAGTCTACCTGGACTGGTGTTCCTCCTACAGCAGAGGTACACAAATCTGAGCCTGCTGGTGCACTGGTCTGGCGTAAAGCTGTCTTCTTCAACTTACTCTCCGTCTCACTGTACCAGTCAGAGCGCTACAACTTAGGAATACAGTCTTGTCTCAGTTAAAATACTAAAAACACCTTGAACATTAGATTTATCAAATCAATTAATGAAAAAAATATATTGTCACACACAAAGTCGTTTTTAACACACTCAACATTGAGCATGTGTGTTCAACTTACATTTAATGGATGTCATAAGGTGAATTCACCAATTTGTAAGTCACTCTGGATAAGAGCGTCTGCCAAATGACTTAAATGTAAATGTAATTGAATGGTTTCAAAGAAAAGCATAGAAGCAGAAGCTTAGCCTTAGGTTGCCATTTGAATTAAAGAAATAGACTCAAATAACATAGTATACCGTTCATTATCTATAATATTTTAAGATGCATCAGTTGTCTTTAAAGGAAGACGCCATAATAATCTACTCTGTGGTGAAACCACCAACACCTCCAGATCTTTTCCTTTATCCACATATCTGATCTTTACAATGTTCTGTTTCTATTATGCACACGAACATGTACACAAGTAACAGAGTGGAAATTCTGTCCCAAACTTCGCACAAACTCACAACCCTCTGGCTAACAACACATTGAAAGTCATCCGTACTAATGTAGCTGATAGAGCAAGTCTACCCTGTCAATCTGTGAGCGACAAGTGTCTTTAGTTCTCACAAAGACTTCGGGTTTAGCTTATAGATGGTTTGCGAGGTCTGTTGTACTCTGTGTTGGCCAATGTCGTTGCAGAAAGCCCATTGGCCCCGCCCTCCTTCTCGGGCTCGGCGAATGGGAACACCTCTCTGGTCAGTCGCGATACGAAGCAAGGCATTTCCTTCTTCCCTCCCAGCAGACGACCTTTGGCCTGGAAGCCAAAGGCTACACGGTGGGAGAGGCGTGTCAGTAGGCGTGTCAGCTCCAAGGCTCTGCCCCCTTCCTCCTCCAATAGGATGCAGAGTGTCTGGAGGAAGACAGCCCCCAGAGGGTGCATGAAGGCCCCGTAACCTGGCGTGGTGGCGTACATCACCGCTGTATCCATGGGGATGGACAGGTACTGAGACAGAGTGTCCTCAATGACATCACTTCCTGCTGAATCCGTCTCCACTGTCACCCCATCATCCAGCTCACCCCCACGACACGCCTAGGGAGAGAGAGAGAGAGAGAGAGAGATGATTACTAATGATGATTGTCATATCACTGACTGATTTTTTGTTGTGGATGTGGTGATTGATGATAATGGTACTGACCTGGATAAAGAACAGTTTGGTCTTTCCCTCCATGTGTGAGTTGTTGAAGCAGGAGAAGATGTGGGACAGTCTAACCGGCCTTCCGTCTGCCCCGAACACACAGCCCTCCTCCCCGTGAGACGACAGCACTGCCAGGAAACACTCCTTCACCGGCCGCTCGCTCTCTGCAATCAATCAATGCATCAATCAATCAATCAATTAATGAAATTGTATTAATTTATAAATGTTTTGTCAGAAGGTGCTTTCCTGGCCTAGACCCACTAAGAGTTAACAGCAGCACAGTGGCAAGGAAACAGTCCCTAAAAGGAAGAAACCTTTAGAAGAATCAGACTATGGGTCGGCCCATCCCTCTCTGGCTGTACTGGTTAGAAGAAGAAACATTAATCGAACATTATCTCCCCTGTTGGGTCATGTGATGATGGTGGTATGTGATTCCTCAGAACAGTTTGCTTTAGTGAAAGATTAGCTTATCCATCTGTCATCCTGTCTGCAGGTCACAGCACGGTGTGTGCATATGTCCGCAGGTGTTTGCACAGTAATTATTAAACAGGTGTGTATAGGACTGTGTCATCCTTTATTACTAGGACATTCTGTCTCGTGAGTGTGCGTGTCTGTGTTTGTGTGTGTCATCATTTCATTCTGTCTGCACGCCATACATACAGTATTTCAAATCTCCTATGATTACTACTGTAAGTAACTGTAAATAACAATGAATGGTGAAGAATCTATCCTCTGCCTCAGGTTAAAGACAGGTTAAAGAAGGATTTTTAAGCCTTGAGACAATTGAGACATGGTTTGTGTGTGTGCCATTCAGAGGGTGAATGGGCAAGACAAGAGATACAATCTGTTAGGAAGGTGTCCTTAATGGTTTGTTCTGTACACTCTGTTTATGTGTGTGTGTATACACTGAGTGTACCAAACATTAAGAACACCTTCCTAATATTGCAGTGTGCTCCCCCTTCTGCCCTCAGAATAGCATCAATTCGTCGGGGAATGGACTCCCCAGGGACGCTGGCCCATGTAGACTCCAATTCTTCCCACAGTTTGGTCAAGGTGGGGTCTGGGACCTACAACCATACCCTGTTCAAAAGCACATAAATCTTTTATCTTGCCATTTCACCATCTGAATGGTACATATATACAATCCATTTCTCAGGGCTTAAAATTCCTTCCTAACCTGTCTCCCGTTCATCTACAATGATTGAAGTTGATTTAACTAGGGACATCAATAAGGGATCATAGCTTTCACCTGGATTCACCTGATCAGTCTATGTCATGGAAAGAGCAGGTGTCCTTAATGTTTTGTACACTCATTGTAGGTTTTCAATTGTTTTATATTCAGGCCTGCAGAGGACTCTGTGACCGTCCCCTAATTGCTAACATTACGTAATAACGCTGATATGTTTGATAAAATGGATAAAACCAGGATATAAAGTATTTGTTACTGTTTTAGAGCTGATGTAGAGCAGGGGTGTGTGTGTATAAGGTATGTGTGTGTCTGTGTGTGTTACCTGTCTTGAAGAGTGTGTACATCTCACGAGAGGTGAGGTCAGTGTGTATGTCCACTCTGTATCCCAGTCTGGTCAGGGTACGGTGGAGTCTTTTGGCGTCTTTCTCTGCCCCTGGCCTCCTGCACAGTGGTACACCGTGGTCAAAGTTCGACACTGCGACCAGGACAGCGCGGTTACACTCGTCATCGCCAGACTTTGTCCGTCTCCACAGCGGCATTTCCAAACATATAGAGACCATTGGTCCAGTTGGTCGCTGCAGTCTGGTTCCTCTCAAGGTTTCTACCAATCCCTTTGGAGTCTCAACCTATCCCTTGCTTCTGTCGTCTCTGCTTGCTCTCTGGGGGTTCAGGTCTGATTCACTGTCTCTGACAAATGTACTAGTATATTGTGCACAAAAGTCCAATGTGATAGAAAGAGTGTGGATCAGAGTACCGAATGGAGTGACTTCTCTCTTGGGGTAAGGTTCAACAGGTAAGAGCCACCTGAATACACCACCAGCAGGTAAATATCCACCTGAATACACCACCAGCAGGTAAATATCCACCTGAATACACCACCAGCAGGTAAATATCCACCTGAATCCTAAGTTCTACAGCTGTACCATTGAGAGCATCCTGACCGGGTTCATCACTGCCTGTTAAGGCGCTACAGAGGGTAGTGTGTACAGCCCAATACATCCCTGGGTCCAAGCTTCCTGACATCCAGGACCTATATACTAGGCGTTGTCAGAGGAAGACCCAAAAAATTGTCAGACTCCAGTCACCCAAGTAATGCTGTTCTCTCTGCTACCGCATGGCAAGCGGTACCAGAGTGCCAAGTCTAGGTCCCAAAAGGGTCCTTAACAGCTTCTACCCCAAATCAATAAGACTGCTGAACAATTAATCAAATGGACACTCAGACTATTTACATTGATACCTCCGCCCCCTTTGTTTTTACACTGCTGCTACTCACTGTTTATTTTATATGCATAGTCACTTTACCGCTACCTAAATGTACAAATGACTTCGACTAACCTGTACCCCCCACATTGACTTGGTACCGGTACCCCCTGTATATAGCCTCGTTATTGTTATTTTGCTATTTATTTTGTAAAAGTTTTTTTACTTTAGTTTATTTAGTAAATATTGTCTTAACCAACAATGCAGTTCAAGAAATGAAGGGCTTGTAAGGTCTACACCATTTGTTTTTGGCGCATGTGACAAGTAACATTTGATTTGGATTTGAGATGTAGATATGATCTGTTCAAGAACAAGTTTCCTCAACTCAACCTTTATTACTACAATAAAGTGCACAGTCACTGATCTAATCGTCTTACAATCGGAGCAAGGCTGAACTTGGGTATTTGGAACGCAGACGTTGTGTGTGTGTGTGTCTGTACCAGCCCAGGGTAAACTCAGCAGGTAGTCTAGGGGTTAAGAGCAAGTAACTGAACTTACCTGGTTCGAATCCCTGACCAGGTAAAAAAAATCTGTTGATGTGCCCTTGAGCAAGGCACTTAACCCTAACTGCTCCTGTAAGTCCTGGATAAGAGCGTCTGCTCATTGGCTAAAATGTAAATGCGTAGGTGTATAGTATCAGTTGCTCTACTAAATTGAATCAGCTGGTTGAAGGAACTCCCAGGTTAATGATTAAACATGTAACTCTTATGGTCATGACCTCAGAGTTCCTCAGCAGAGAGTCCGTTTTACTGTAAATGAGTCTTGAGAGCGGCAGGTGATAGTGCTGACAAGTACATTTGTATCAGTGATGTTTATGAGGTGGTTTATCAGTGTGCGTTGTTTGCGGTAGGTAATTATGTGCCAGTGTGTATCAGGTGACAGGCGTTCATGTTATGTGTTCTTCTTTCCCTGTCTTGTCTGTCTGGGGAAAGGCCTATAGTCCTTCTCACAGCTCAGTATGTGGGTTCAAAGAGTAAGGACGCATTCCAGCAACATTTTTACTTTTCCTGTTGGAAAAACAATATCCCACCTACACAGTAATATACACACACTTAAGGGTTGCACAAGTTCAAACTCAGTCAGCCATTCAAGGAGTTGGTCTCATGGACTTCCCCATGCTTGCGGGAACAATAGTTGAGAAATAGAGAACCCCACTTGTGCCATGTCATGAGGATACCTGGGCCACTTATTGAGATGTTCCTTTTAAGTAAATGAGGTGAGAAGGAGACTGTAGTGTGACTTTAATCTTTTAGTCTACCTGGACTGGTGTTCCTCCTACAGCAGAGGTACTCAAATCTGAGCCTGCTGGTGCACTGGTCTGGCGTAAAGCTGTCTTCTTCAACTTACTCTCCGTCTCATTGTACCAGTCAGAGCGCTACAACTTAGGAATTACAGTCTTGTCTTGTCTCAGTTAAAATACTAAAAACACCTTGAACATTAGATTTATCAAATCAATGAATTAATGAAAAAAATATATTGTCACACACAAAGTCGTTTTTTAACACACTCAACATTGAGCATGCGTGTTCAACTTACATTTAATGGTTTCAAACAAAAGCATAGAAGCAGAAGCTTAGCCTTAGGTTGCCATTTGAATTAAAGAAATAGACTCAAATAACATAGTATACCGTTCATTATCTAGAATATTTTAAGATGCATCAGTTGTCTTTAAAGGAAGACGCCATAATAATCTACTCTGTGGTGAAACCACCAACACCTCCAGATCTTTTCCTTTATCCACATATCTGATCTTTACAATGTTCTGTTTCTATTATGCACACGAACATATACACAAGTAACAGAGTGGAAATTCTGTCCCAAGCTTCGCACAAACTCACAACCCTCTGGCTAACAACACATTGAAAGTCATCCGTACTAATGTAGCTGATAGAGCAAGTCTACCCTGTCAATCTGTGAGCGACAAGTGTCTGTAGTTCTCACAAAGACTTCGGGTTTAGCTTATAGATGGTTTGCGAGGTCTGTTGTACTCTGGGTTGACCAATGTTGTTGCAGAAAGCCCATTGGCCCCGCCCTCCTTCTCGGGCTCGGCGAATGGGAACACCTCTCTGGTCAGTCGCGATACGAAGCAAGGCATTTCCTTCTTCCCTCCCAGCAGACGACCTTTGGCCTGGAAGCCAAAGGCTACACGGTGGGAGAGGCGTGTCAGTAGGCGTGTCAGCTCCAAGGCTCTGCCCCCTTCCTCCTCCAATAGGATGCAGAGTGTCTGGAGGAAGACAGCCCCCAGAGGGTGCATGAAGGCCCCGTAACCTGGCGTGGTGGCGTACATCACCGCTGTATCCATGGGGATGGACAGGTACTGAGACAGAGTGTCCTCAATGACATCACTTCCTGCTGAATCCGTCTCCACTGTCACCCCATCATCCAGCTCACCCCCACGACACGCCTGGAGAGAGAGAGAGAGAGAGAGATGATTACTAATGATGATTGTCATATCACTGACTGATTTTTTGTTGTGGATGTGGTGATTGATGATAATGGTACTGACCTGGATAAAGAAGAGTTTGGTCTTTCCCTCCATGTGTGAGTTGTTGAAGCAGGAGAAGATGTGGGACAGTCTAACCGGCCTTCCGTCTGCCCCGAACACACAGCCCTCCTCCCCGTGAGACGACAGCACTGCCAGGAAACACTCCTTCACCGGCCGCTCGCTCTCTGCAATCAATCAATGCATCAATCAATCAATCAATTAATGAAATTGTATTAATTTATAAATGTTTTGTCAGAAAGTGCTTTCCTGGCCTAGACCCACTAAGAGCTAACAGCAGCACAGTGGCAAGGAAACAGTCCCTAAAAGGAAGAAACCTTTAGAAGAATCAGACTATGGGTCGGCCCATCCCCCTCTGGCTGTACTGGTTAGAAGAAGAAACATTAATCGAACATTATCTCCCCTGTTGGGTCATGTGATGATGGTGGTATGTGATTCCTCAGAACAGTTTGCTTTAGTGAAAGATTAGCTTATCCATCTGTCATCCTGTCTGCAGGTCACAGCACGGTGTGTGCATATGTCCGCAGGTGTTTGCACAGTAATTATTAAACAGGTGTGTATAGGACTGTGTCATCCTTTATTACTAGGACATTCTGTCTCGTGAGTGTGCGTGTCTGTGTTTGTGTGTGTCATCATTTCATTCTGTCTGCACGCCATACATACAGTATTTCAAATCTCCTATGATTACTACTGTAAGTACCTGTAAATAACAATGAATGGCAAAGAATATTTCCTCTGCCTCAGGTTAAAGACAGGTTAAAGAAGGATTTTTAAGTCTTGAGACAATTAAGACATGGTTTGTGTGTGTGCCATTCAGAGGGTGAATGGGCAAGACAAGAGATACGATCTGTTAGGAAGGTGTCCTTAATGGTTTGTTCTGTACACTCTGTTTATGTGTGTGTGTATACACTGAGTGTACCAAACATTAAGAACACCTTCCTAATATTGCCGTGTGCTCCCCCTTTTGCCATCAGAATAGCATCAATTCGTCGGGGAATGGACTCCCCAGGGACGCTGGCCCATGTAGACTCCAATTCTTCCCACAGTTTGGTCAAGGTGGGGTCTGGCACCTACAACCATACCCTGTTCAAAAGCACGTAAATCTTTTATCTTGCCATTTCACCGTCTGAATGGTACATATATACAATCCATTTCTCAGGGCTTAAAATTCCTTCCTAACCTGTCTCCCGTTCATCTACAATGATTGAAGTTGATTTAACTAGGGACATCAATAAGGGATCATAGCTTTCACCTGGATTCACCTGATCAGTCTATGTCATGGAAAGAGCAGGTGTCCTTAATGTTTTGTACACTCATTGTAGGTTTTCAATTGTTTTATATTCAGGGCTGCAGTGGACTCTGTGACCGTTCCCTAATTGCTAACATTACGTAATAACGCTGATATGTTTGATAAAATGGATAAAACCAGGATATAAAGTATTTGTTACTGTTTTAGAGCTGATGTAGAGCAGGGGTGTGTGTTTATAAGGTATGTGTGTGTCTGTGTGTGTTACCTGTCTTGAAGAGTGTGTACATCTCATGAGAGGTGAGGTCAGTGTGTATGTCCACTCTGTATCCCAGTCTGGTCAGGGTACGGTGGAGTCTTTTGGCGTCTTTCTCTGCCCCTGGCCTCCTGCACAGTGGTACACCGTGGTCAAAGTTCGACACTGTGACCAGGACAGCGCGGTTACACTCCTCATCGCCAGCCTTTGTCCGTCTCCACAGCGGCATTTCCAAAAATATAGAGACCATTGGTCCAGTTGGTCGCTGCAGTCTGGTTCCTCTCAAGGTTTCTACCAATCCCTTTGGAGTCTCAAACTATCCCTTGCTTCTGTCGTCTCTGCTTGCTCTCTGGGGGTTCAGGTCTGATTCACTGTCTCTGACAAATGTACTAGTATATTGTGCACAAAGTCCAATGTGATAGAAAGAGTGTGGATCAGAGTGCCGAATGGAGTGACTTCTCTCTTGGGGTAAGGTTCAACAGGTAAGAGCCACCTGAATACACCACCAGCAGGTAAATATCCACCTGAATACACCACCAGCAGGTAAATATCCACCTGAATACACCACCAGCACGTATATATCCACCTAAGCTGTGTCTCAGCTTCTTTAGAATGTCAGTTTAAAGTCTGTGTGTTTATGAGTCAGGTTCAGGTGTGTATGTATTTATACTGCAGCTGAACACTGTTCCAACTTGCAGACAGATGGGCTACCGCCAATAGCCCTGCCCTTTACACTAACACACCTGGAAGGCCAGAAGTGGAATATCAGGATCACATGCTGTTGCGTCACAGTATTACCTAACTCTGCTCTTTCTGTTTGTCCCTCATTTCCTTCTACATTCATCTACTATGTTCTTTTCTGTCTGCTGGGAAAGCCATCTCAGTGAAACCCGTGTTAGCTCATCTCTGGACTTAACCATATTTCACAACCTATACTATAGCAGTGGATAACCAGCTCATCTCATTTGTAAAGGGCTTGCTGGGCAGACTGTTATCAATAGCTTCACTTTCACAAAGACTCAAAGTCACATTGTATAAATAGGAGTAAGTGGTTCTGAATAATCACATTACTCAGGGAATGCCAATTTCAGAAAATTTAACCAGCTATATTCACCTACATAACCAGAAAGAACTGACGACTGGAATGTTTTGCTTTTTAGTTGTTGTTAGGGATGGTTGTGAGTGCACGAGGAAGCAATTCAAGGTTTGTATAATTAATGATTAATAATAATCAAATGTAAGAACTTAAAATGTTCACTGAACAAAAATGTAAGCGCAACATGTAAAGTCTTGAAATAAAATATCCCAGAAAGCTTATTTCTCTCAAATTTTGTACACACATTTTTTTACATCCCTATTAGTCTATCTATTCCTTTCTTTAATCTTTTGGCATAAACCAGAGCAATCAATTTGTAATCAACATTGAGAGAAGGGTCTTTATCGGGCTTTGGAATCATTGAAATATGGCCCTGTTTCATAGTGGAGCCCATTTTCCCATTTTCAATGCAATCTTGAAACATATTAAAAATAGGGTCTTCTATTAACTGTCACGCCCTGATCTGTTTCACCTGTCCCTGTGATTGTCTCCACCCCCTCCAGGTTTCGCTGAGTTTCCCAAATGTATTTAGCCCTGTGTTTCCTGTCTCTCTGTGTCAGTTTGACTCGTAAGTTTCCAAGTCAACCAGCGTTTTCCCGTTCTCCTGCTTTTTGCATTCTCCTTTTTCTAGTCCTCCGGTTTTGACACTTGTCTTTTTCTGGACTTTGTACCCAGCTGCCTGACCATTCTGCCTGCCTTGACCATGAGCCTGTCTGCCACTCTGTACCTCCTGGACTCTGATCTGGGTTTGACCTTTTTGCCTGTCCACGACCATTCTCTTGCCTACCCCTTTGGATGAATAAACATTGTAAGACTCCAACCATCTGCCTCCCATGTCTGCATCTGGGCGTCGCCTTGTGCCTTGATAGTAACTCCCCAAACTGTTTATGGAATTCAACTGACAGGCCATCAGGGCCAGGTGATTTCCCTTTTTTCATTGAATTCAGAGACTCTCTAATTTCTTCAGTTGACACAGATGAATCAGCAAACTGATTGGAAATCATCCTCAGTTACAGGGACATAATTCTGAATGTGGTAAATGTAGCTTTCACAACCATCTTCCGGAAATTGTGAGTTGTTTGAGTTTTAGTGACCTAAAGAGAAATTGATGTTCAATTGTGTCAAAGGCTTTATATAATTGACAAATGTTAATATTGTATTGGGATCTTTGCATAACACATTACATTTGAGTGCAGTTATAGATTTTCTTTTGTAGTTTCTTTTTTCAAGTGCAAAAAAGTAACTAGTGTTTCTTTTCCACTCTTCAATCCATTTTGCTCTTGATCTGACAAAGGCCCCCTTCCCCAGAGCCATGTAGAACTGTTCTAATTCTAGTTGTAAAGATTTTAATATAGACTTGAGATAATTATCTTTCTTTAGAAAACTGTCAACCCTTTTACTCATGCTCATCAACCCTTTTACTCTAAGGTTCTTTAACTTCACTAGGGTAGGGGGCAGCATTCAGAATTTTGGATGAAAAGCGTGCCTAAATTAAACTGCCTGCTACTCAGGCCCAGAAGATAGGATATGCATATAATTAGTAGATTTGGATAGAAACACTCAAATTTCAAAAACGGTTAAAAAATAATGTCTGTGAGTATAACAGAACTGATATGGTTGGCGAAAACCTGAGGAAAATCCAACCAGGAAGTACTATTATTTTGAAAGGCTGTTTTTCCATTGAAAGCCTATCCACCATACAGAGACTTAGGACCCAGTTCATGAGCTCTGTGGCCTCCTCTACATGTGGCCAGTCTTTAGGCATTGTTTCAGGCTTTTACTATGAAAAATGAGGGAGTTACAGCACTTTCAATCAGTGGCCAGTGGAAATTTCCATTCATCAGCCATGCGCCCTGAACGAGAACGCGCCTTTCTTGTTTCTCCTTTCCTATTGACAAAGCTTTTGTCCGGTTGAAATACTATTGAATATTTATGACAAAAACAACCGGAGGATTGATTTTAAACATCGTTTGGTATGTTTCTACTAACCTCTATTGTACTTTTTAAAAACCTTTCATCTGGACTTATCAAACAAAACAAACATTTATTGTCTAACACGGAGACCTGGGAGTGCCACCAGATGAAGATCATCAAAGGTAAGTGATTCAATTTAATGCTATTTCTGACTTTTGTGACACTCTCCTTGGCTGGAAAATGGCTGTATGGGTTTCTGTGGCTAGGTGCAGACCTAACATAATCGCAAAGTGTGCTTTCTCCGTAAAGCCTTTTTGAAATCTGACACAGAGGTTGCATTAAGGAGTTTATCTTTATTCGTATGTTTAACACTTGTATCGTTTATCAATGTTTATGATGAGTATTTCTGTAATTTGAGGTGGCTCTCTGCACTTTCACCAGATGTTTGTTTGAGACAATGCATTTCTGACCATAACGCACAAATGTAAACTGAGATGATTTTTGGATATAAATATGAACTTTATCGAACAAAACATACATGTACTGTGTAACATGAAGTCCTATGAGTGCCATCTGATGAAGATCATCAAAGGTTAGTGATTCATTTTGTCTCGATTTCTGCTTTTTGTGAGTCCTCTCTTTGGCTGGTAAAATGGCTGAATGGTTTTCTGTGACTAGGTGCTGACCTAACATAATCGCATGGTGTGCTTTCGCAGTAAAGCCTTTTTGAAATCTGACACTGTGGTTGGATTTACAAGAACTTTATCTTTAAAATGGTGGATAATACTTGTATGTTTGAGGAATTTTAATTATGGGATTTCTGAATGTTTTGAATTTGGCGCCCTGCAATTTCACTGGCTGTTGTCGAGGTGGGACACTAGCGTCCCACTTGTACCAGAGAGGATAAGTGCATCAGCGCTTTGTCACATTTAATGGCTACAACTCTGACTTTATATTTGAACAATTCCCATCTACGTCCATGACCCAAGTCTTTTCTTGCAAAAATATATTTGGCTAACAATTTAATGTTTCCAATGAGAATAGGATCTTTAAGAAAAGTATTGTTTAATTTCCAATATCCTCGAGTACCTTTTAGATTTTTTAGTAGCTTGTAAATTCAGGGAAATCAAGTGATGATTATAATGAACACGATGGGAAACAGAGAGCTGGTTTCAAGCGCAGGGCACAGAAGGTGTTTATTGTTAAAACTTCTTATGGCATGGGGGCAGTATTTCGACATCTGGATGAGAAGCGTGCCCAAAGTAAAATGCCTGTTACTCAGGCCCAGAAGCAGGATATGCATATTATTGGTAGATTTGGATAGAAAACACTCTAACATTTCCAAAACTGTTAAAATAATGTCTGCGTATAACAGAACTGATATGGCAGGTAAAAACCTGTGGAAAATCCATCCAGGAAGTGGGATTTTGTTGATGTGGATACTTTTCAAATTAATGCATATAGAGTATCTAATGGGTTAGTACCCAGTTAGTACCCAGATACTATTAGGATGTATTCATCTGCATGTTTTGACCGCCTTTGAGCCAGTGGATTACTGAACAAAACGAGCCAACAAAACAGAATTTTGGGGATATAAAGAGGGACTTTATCAAACAAAACAAAAATGTATTGTGTAGTTGGGAACTCTTGTGAGTGCAACCATATGAAGATCTTCAAAGGTAAGTGATTAATTGTATCGCTATTTCTGACTTTTGTAATTCCTTTACTTGGTTGTAAAATGTTTATATGCTTTTATAAGCGGGGCGCGGTCCTCAGATAATCACATGGTATGATTTTGCCGTAAAGCCTTTTTGAAATGTGACAAAGTGGCTGGATTAACAAGAAGTTAATCTTTAAGCCGATGTATAACGCTTGTATTTTTGTATGAATGTTTATTATGACTATTTCTGTATTTTGAATTTGGTGGAACGCCTGCGCCAGTGGAAGCCTGCGCCAGAGATGGACCACAGGAGGAGGCAGGTAGCTGGGTCCAGGGGCAGGCAGAAGGTCATACACAGGGGGTCCAAAAAGGCAACAGTACAGGCAGGGAAAGGGCTAGTTACATCATCCGGGAGCTCAGGCAATGGATTGATAACGGGAAATCTGATAGGCTAAAGTACAGACAGGGAATAGGCAAAAGGCAGGCAAAAACTATCATACACGAGAGGGTTAAATTATGGGAAAAACTGAGCTCTGAATAGAAGTGTGTCACAAAACAAACAATACCTCACAATAACAGGGTGCAAAGAACTGAACTAAATAGCGTGTGATAATGACATACAGGTGTGTGAACAGGTGATCAGAATTCAGGTGATTGGGATCTGGAGAGTGAGCTTCTTTCAGGGGATCTACGTGTTTGAGAGCGTGAGTTGGAAGCAGACCTTACAATGATCAGAAAAGGGAGCCAACTGATGATCTACATCTATAACAAATTGTAACAGAACGGGGGAAATTAGGAATACTACGTGACATAGTTTTGTTGGTCCAGGTATAACCCCTTGCCTCCAGATTGAAATAACGCCAGGCATCATCAATGGAGAGATCCATGCATAATGAAGTGATGATAATGAAATTTTGAGAGCTTTGACTCGTTTGGAGGAAAACGATCAGCAGATTCATCAGGTGTTTCATTAAAATACACTGAAATAATTAGAAAAGCCTCTGAGTATTTGTTGCATAAATCCTGTAATTTTCTGGTAAGTTGGGTAAGAGGGGTCTTATTTGCAGCATGTGAGTTATGTCCATATACATTGCAAATGATGAAAATAGCATTGTCAAGTTCAACAGTTACTATGACCCATCTCCCATCCTGTGAAGTGGATGTGGATTCTATAATGTCGCCTTTAAACTTGTGAATAAGTGTCAAAACGCCAGCAGAATGGTTTGATCCATGACTGAAATAGGCCATTTCTCGCCATTGGGATTTCCAAAATTTAAAATAACTTTCACACAAATGAGTTTCCTGAAGAAGGACAACATCTGCGTTTACAATATAAAAATAAGTCTTTCCTTTTTGTAAGATCTCTCAAACCCCTAGCATTCAGACTAACAACATTGAGTGAGTTGAAAATGAACTCCTGCATTAAAAAAAGAAAGAACACAAACTAGATAACAGAAGTAGTAATGTGAACAATAAAACAACCTTGAGGGGGTTACTCCGATGGAAAACTACGCTCAGCTAAGGTAGAGGTGGTTATCAGTATAACAAACATCTTTTTATCCATTTTTTAGTTGGCAAGTGTTCATGAGTTGTAGTTTAAACTGTACATTTACTCGTGGCAGTACATGAAATGTACTCGTGGCACCACTCACAGTTCCAGTATGATTCATGTCAACAGAGTTACCCATTTTGGGATTGCAGTTTCTTCAGCTCATTCTCTAGGAACGTTATCTTTTCCTTGTTCTCGCTCACAATTTTGTGAAGCTGACTCAGAGTCTCTGACAAATTATGGATCTTCTATGATGTTTTGTTGGTAGCCCGCCCTATGATGGACACTTTGGAGAATGTGGAGTGTTGTTTAGTAGACAGGGATTGGATTGCAGAGAAAAGTTCACTTCACCTTTTTCACCGGTGGTTTTTAATTGGAGTCTGAGGTAAAGAGGTTGCAAGGATTTCATCCTGGTCTGTCTTGTTCTTTCTCTTGCTTGAGCTTGCATCATCGTGTGTATCCATGCTGTTCTGACTCTCCTCGTAGCTAGCTAGCATGCCTGCCGTCTTCTGTGAGGCTTGGATATTCCGTCATCTGTTGTCTTTCTGTTGTGTTCTTCCCATTCAACTTGACAAAAACTAACTCTAAACTTGCCCCATGTCAATAAAACAAGTTATCGTTAGTTTATTTCAACATTGATAGCCAATATTAGACTGTAAACCACCTAACCCTCAATGTTGCTTTTATAAACGAGAAAACACTCCCTCTCACAGCGACGCCATCTTGACTCCGCACAGGTTAAGTAATAATAACCCCCTCATCCTACAAGACAATCGGTTGAGTGATGCCATCTGACTTAAGACAATGCCAGATCCCTATACACCCTGTGCCCAATGATGGTATGTTTATCACCCAGATCCCCATGCTTACTATGCCCAAACATGGTATGTTTATCTTTTAATTTTTTTAACCAGGCAAGTCGGTTAAGAACAAATCATTTTTTACAATGACAGCGGGTTAACTTCCTTGTCCAGGGGCAGAATGACAGATTTTTACCTTGTCAGCTCAGGGACTCGATCTAGCAACCTTTCATTTACTGGCCCAACACTCTAACCGCTTGGCTACCTGTCACCCCTTATCACCTAGATCCTTATATTCACTATGCCCAAACATGGTATGTTTATCACCCAGATCTCTATACTCACTATGCCCAAACATGGGTATGTTTATCACCCAGATCCCTATACTCACTATGCCCAAACATGGTATGTTTTTCACCCAGATCCCTATACTTACTATGGTATGTTTACAGGATTTATGGGAACCTAGCTGAACGTGTCTGGCAAATCGATTCTCTCAAGTGATGTTCAGACGAATAAAGAATAGACAAATATGAATAATAACACTATACTGCTCACTGGCTGTTTCTCAGGTTGTGACAGGAGGCCACAAATGTGGCTGCTAAAACACAGCATTTTGTTCTTTCACTAAATTGTTTATTAGTTTGGGATGAGATTTTTTATGTAGCGATTCCATGTATGCGTTGATATATAAAACGACTCAAGATTCAATACTTCTGTCACGCCCTGACTATATAGAGCCTTTTTATTCTCTATTTTGATTAGGTCGGGGTGTGACTTGGGTGGGTATTCTAGGTTGTTTAGTTCTATGTTGGCCTGGTATGGTTCCCAATCAGAGACAGCTGTTTTTCGTTGTCTCTGATTGGGGATTATATTTAGGCAGCCATTTCCCCACTGTGTGTTGTGGGGTCTTATTTTTGTGTTGTTGCCTGTGAGCACTCCAGAACGTCACGTTTAGATTATTCTTTGTTGTTTTGTTGTGCGGTTCACTTCAAATAAAAGATGTTGAACCGATTTCACGCTGCGCTTTGGTCTGAATGTGATTACGACGATCGTGACAACTTCGTGCTTTTCAGCTAAAATGATTGTACAGAATTCTTGCCACCAACAAGATGTTGAATATTTAGAGCATACAATCAACGCAGCTCTGCAGATTTTGTTGTGAGGATACAGAATCATTAGACCATTTTTTCTGGTATTGCCCTCAGGTAGCCTGTTTCTGGACTGGCTGAAAATGCATAACATTAATCTGAAATTGACCCTAGAAATAGTATTGTTGGGAGATCTGGAGTGACCAGTTCAGTCAATTACTAATACACTAAAACTCTTCGTGTTTATCTTCAACTTACAATATGTGGAATCTATTCGATTAGATAGATTCAAATTGTATGTTTAAAATCACAGCATAGTTGAAAGATATGTGGTGCATAGAAATCCAAAGACGGTGGCCAGCAGAGATAAATGGGATGGGCTGAGGGAAGCTGAGGGTTGGTATGTGGAATTGGAGACAAGTGGAAGTGGAGTTGCTGGGTGGGGGTTAGAATGAAGATAAAAGTAAAATTAAGTTAAAAGAAAAAGTAAGCTTGAATGACACTGAGGAGCAGTGATGTTACAGCTAATACCTGTTTTCCCGAGGCTGATGCCGCACAGGTGTTTGTACACCTATACACACACTCTCATTCAAATGCACACACGAGCAAATACACGGACACACACATACTCACATGTAAATAGTGTCATACATGCATTCAAACAGATACAGTAGGCCTTGCTGTTATGCTTTTTTGTTGTCCTTGATGTCTTTTGTTTTTTTGCATTGTTGTTTTCTGTTTTCCTTTTTTCTCTCTTTTATTCATTTTTATGGTTGTTGGTGTGTGTGTGGGGGAGGGGTCTCAGATTGTTGAGGAGCAGCTCTTGGGGGAACTGTGGAGGGAATCTTGGAGGGCTGGTGGCCTGGGGGTTGGGAGCTTGGGCCAGTGGCTGATAGGTCACAGATTCGGGTCCCCATTTTTTACCTTGTATGAGATCTGTCAACGTGCTCTTGAGCAGGGCGTTGACCCTGGTTGCTTCTGTGGGTTTCTCTAGATGGGAGTCTGTTAGATGACTGATGTGATGTAGATGTTTTGTGGATTCAGTGCAAATAGATTGAATGTTTCAAATATGAAATTAAAAAACAAAAAAATATATTTTTTAAAGTTTGTCTTCATCATTTAGGTTGTCTAATTCTTCGTATTGTTTTATAATTTGGGGGAAGAATGTATTTCTTATGTCAGAATATCTGTCACAGTATATCTCTTCCTGGGGCCAGAATGAGCACAGCCTGTCCTCTCTGGTCAGCCAGGTTTGCCTGTGATGACCATTCTCTATGGCTAGTTTGTGATCACTGAGTTTGTTAATAGTGCTTTCCTCATTTTTCTATCATTTACAGTGGTCAGTCTGCCACCATGTACCGTCTGTTTAGAGACAAATAGTATTGAAGTTTACTTAGATTTTTTGTGATTTCCTTCCAATGGGTGATATATTTTGATTTTGATTTTGTGATAATTTGGTAGGGCCAGATTTTCTGAGTGTTGTCCTTAGGCTTTGTTGGGTTGGTAGTGGTTAGTGAATTGAGCCACATGACCAGCTGGCTGAGGGGTGTCATGATCGTTGGTTGAATTAATGGACCAAGGCGCAGCGTGCATAGAGTTCCACATATTAATTAGATGAAACTCACAGAAAACAATAAACCGCAAAACGAAACGTGAAACTAATGTAGTGCTCGCAGGCACCTAGCCATAGACAAGATCCCACAAAAACCCAGTGGGAAAAGGCTGCCTAAATATGATCCCCAACGATAGACAGCTGGCTCTGATTGAGAACCATACCAGGCCAACATAGAAATGAAAAAAGTAGACTACCCACCCTAGTCACACCCTGACCTAACCAAAATAGAGAATAAAAAGGATCTCTAAGGTCAGGGCGTGGCAAGGGGACTCTTCTCTATGGTCACCTCTTGGTAGTTAAGGACTTGGTAATGGTTGGATTGGGGGTCACTTGTTTTTAAATTATTATAACATTTGGTGGCTCTTTTTTTAGATATTAATCAGAAGATTAGGGTGTGTAGGATATATATGTGATCTTATGTTCGATAATTTGGTAGGAATCCAATTTGACTTTTGCTCAGGACATTGTGTTCACTGAGAAAGTGCAGTAATCTGCTGTTCATGATGGCGCAGAATATTTCCTCTCTCTAGATCTATCCTCCCATCAACGTTCTGCCGTCTCTCTCTCGTCTGATGAAGTCAGCCATCGGAGAAGGGATGAAACGCGTAGACCACTTGGATGTCTCCAACCAGCTGGCACACACGCACACACACACACACACACACACACACGCACACACGCACACACACACACACGCACACACACACACACACACACACACACACACACACACACACACACACACACACACACGCACACACGCACACACGCACACACACGCACACACACACACACACACACACACACACACACACACACACGCACACAGACGCACACACACACGCACACACGCACACACACACACACACACACACACACACACACACACACACACACACACACACACACGCACACAAACACACACACACACACACACACACACACACACACACACACACACACACACACACACACACGCACTGCTCAACAACGTTCAGCACTTCTGCTAGGAAAATCTGTGATCGTGTACGTGTGTTTGTATATATAGTTTGTGTGTTATAATATAGGTAAGGATGTGCAGGCGATGAAGGCTGTGGTGGGAGAGGAGGCTCTCACGCCTGATGATCTGCTCTACCTGGAGTTCCTACAGAAGTTTGAAAAGAACTTCATCGCCCAGGGTACACTGGTGTGTAGGGGAGGAGGAGGGGCTGTGTGTGTGTTTTTATAACATCTCATTTCATTCTCTCTGTTCTCGGAGCCTATGAAAACAGGACTGTGTTTGAGACGCTGGACATCAGCTGGCAGCTGATGAGAATCTTCCCCAAAGAGATGTTGAAGAGAATCCCTCAGAGCATCCTGGCAGAGCTCTATCCCCGCTTGAAGTAACGATGACAACATAGAGAGGCACAGTGATTTACACACCACTCAAGCCCTTCCCTCGTCTCTCTCTCTCTCTCTCTCTCTCTCTCTCTCTCTCTCTCTCTCTATATATATATATATATATATATATATATATATATATATATATATATATATATATATATATGGGTGTTTCTGTTCTAACATTGATATTTCTGTTCTGTCTGTATCATAATGACTAGTACTGATACTGTCACTCCAGCAGACTACACTATGCTATGTTTCTGCACACACACAGACAACATCTTGCCCTCACCATTAAGCCTGTATGAACCAGAGAAGTAGGATAAGCACATGAGGGAGATGTTAGTGTCTAAGCTAGAGAGATTCTCTCTGACCAGCAGAGCCAAGTAGCCTGGTACTAGGACCTGGAGTTTTCCCTGGTCAGATCACATGGTTAGGAAAACCTCCTGGTCCTAGTTGTTGGATGTACTGGATGGATGAATGGATAGATGAATTGATGGTCGGTGAATGGTGTGTCAGAAGTCAGAGGGATGGTGTGGTGTGTATTTAAGACGATATGTAGATGCACTGTCGATCAGTGATGATGCAGTGATGATGCATGTGCATGACAGATGAGATTACGCCGAACAGCACATTTCACTCAGTGATTTTTTGGACATTTTCAATGGTCTTTTGTTATGACCAGATTGTTGCCTGTGTGTTGTTGCCGCTGGTATGTTTTGAAGAGATTAGTGCTGTTTTTGCAGTGTCAATCCAAATGCTTAAACTTACTTTTGTATATGAACTAAAACCAGACACGCAACTAAACAGATGCCTATTGTCATTCCTGCCTATTTAACTATATGTGCCATCTATATATTTCTCTATATTGTGTGTGATATTGTAGCTGCACCTTCAACACGCACACTGTGGTTTAGTAATGACGATGTCTTGTTATTTACATTGAAGACTCCTGGAGCAGATGGATATATTTCTGTCTGTTTCTCTATATTCTTTGGAATATATTTTGGTATATGTCTCCATTTCAGTATGATTGTTTAGTGTCGTTTCGGTCTAAATGCTCACATGACTGTTCATCTTTTTGGAATGTGTCTGTACAGTAAAGGAATAAACGCTGCTTGCCCTCTACTGTGGTTCCTGGCTCTTTATGCCATACAAATATTTTGTCTGAAAATGATTGAGTCAATGTTTTTTCAATGGATGTCTTACATTGACGGATGATGGACAATGCGATGGAGGTGATTGTCTGACAAAAAAACACACATTCTCTATCCATTTACGTATACAACTCATCCGAAAGTACTCGTCACACAGTTACAGTCACAATCCTCTGTGACTGCAAAGAAGATGCAGTGCAGTATAAGGCCACATGGTAGTGCTGTTGGTCTGTGTAATAACGGATGTGATGAACCTCTCCTCTCTCTTCAATCAGCACATCTACACCTAACAGGTAGACTGTCTGCAAGTCGTGACAACTGCACTCTACTGAAAACGTGCTGAGAAACAAGCTGGTTTGATCTTCAATCCCACTGAGAACAGATAGGATAGGGGTTAATGTTGATATTTAGGAAGGTAGCGAGGAGAGAAGGGGGAGCGAGAGGAGATGTGTGTGCAGAGTGCTGTGTGTTCCATGGTGTCCTCATACACACAGACAGTTTGTTCTCTCTCTTTCTCTCTCTCTCTCTCTCTCTCTCTCTCTCTCTCTCTCTTTATCGGTCTCCCTCTCGCTTTCCTCCCTGCTCTGCCAGACTCACACCTTCACTGAACACCTCTCTGTGGGGCGGAAATGGGCTGTATCCTCCCTGGTGTGTCTGGGTGTGCATTTGTGTGTGTGTTTGTATGTGTGTGTGTGTGCGTGCATGTGTCCACGTAGCTGCACGTGTGTAGGGGGTCAGTTGAGTCCTAGAGTGAGCTGAATCACTGCATGTAAATCAGCCATACCAGCTGAGAAGAACAGACACACACACACACACACACACACACACACACACACACACACACACACACACACACACACACACACACACACACACACACACACACACACACACACACACACACACAGTCAGACACAAGGGTAAGTCTTGTCGTGGGGTGGCTTTTTTAGAGGGCATGTGTGTTTATCATTCCTCAAAGCCTGAGTGTGTCTGCCATGATGACACACACTGTCACATCTCATAGATCACAACACACACCCACCCTCACGCACACACATACAAATGATTGTGTGTGTGAGGAGTGTTGTTATGCGGGGTGTCACATGCTGAGATTCTCCTCCATTCTGTCACTCGTATCGTTTTATTAATCAGCCGTATGTGTTAGTGTGTGTGTGTGTGTGTCAATAAGAGTTTTTCAGGGTAGATCAACTCTTATGATTTTCCCACACACATGGAATTATTCATGAGCTGTCTGCATGTGATGAAAAAAAGATAACACACATAATTAAAGTAATGACATAGGGATACACACACACACCACTAAAATGGCAAAATGTGACAGAGCAGTAGAGTGTGAATGGTAATAGTCAGAGGACTATTATTATTATTATTATCTATTGAATCAATATTTAATTGAGTCAACCTTAACCCTTTTCACAGTCTCTATGGGCTTTTCACTGTATTGAAGGGGACACACACAATGTGCAGCACAAGAATAGAGGAGCAAAGAAGAGGGTGGAGGAGAGGAAATGAGAGAAGACAGGAGGAGAGGAAATTTGAGGAGATGAGAGCGGAGGAGAGTTGATGAAAGAGAAGGCAAAAGAAGGAGACGAGAGGAGACGAGAGGAAAGGAAACGAGAGGACAGGAGAGTGTTTTTCTGGGTTGTCTGTGTCTAGCATGGTGTGTGTGTGTGTGTTAGTGTCTGAGTGACCTGTGTTTGAACCGCAAGTGCAGGAACGAGCAGTGCTCAAACTTTCAAAGGCACACACACACACATACGCACACACGCACACACGCACACACCGCACACACCACACACACACACACACACACACACACACACACACACACACACACACACGCACGCACGCACGCACGCACGCACTCACACACACACACACACACACACACACACACACACACACACACACACACACACTCACTCTAAATAATGTATTATCTGTCCTGATTCCTTCAATTATGTAAATAGGAGTCGTCTTCTCCTTGGGGACAATAGTGGTGAATAAGGCCTTGTTAGGAGGGTAAATGACAAGAAATGAACAGATTGGAGAGGAAAGTGAGAGAGGGCGAGGTCACACATCTCCCTCACTGCATAACAAGTAGACCCTGAACAAAGAGAGTGAGTGAGAGTGTGTGTGTGTCAGTGTGAGTGTGTGTGTGTGTGAGAGAGAGAGAGAGAGAGAGAGAGAGAGAGAGAGAGAGAGAGAGAGAGCGAGAGAGAGAAGCGATGGAGGTAGCGAAAGTGTACAATGAAGTCTATATGGAAACATGCCCCTTACTTCAAGTTGTGTTTGTACCTTAACAATATTTAGTTATTTTCTCTCTATCACAATAATTCTCTCTCTCTATCCAGGTATATTATTACCACTGTGACTTGACCAGAGTTTAATTTCTCCTGACACCCGCTCACAGCGCATGATTCTTGAATCATTTCTGACCTACCTTTCCACTTATTGCTCTTTAATTTTCCTCCATTCATGCTGTCTCTATCTGGTGACTCATCTGATAATCAGGTCTTTCCTTTTCACCCAGGACAACCAATCAGAGAAGAGCAGTTAAGTGGCTTTAGAGAAATAATATTGATCTTTGGCCCCGCTGTTTGTGTTCTTCTCTGTGTTTACAGTCTAGAACTCATGTTTTGCTGCTGCTTTATCACATTTAACTATGTGACTATGTAACTTTGTAATATAAAGAGAACAAGAGAGTTAGAGGAAAGGACAGGACAGAGTAGAGACATGCAAGGTGGAATTCACATATTCAGCTTATCAGCTGTAACAGCGTGTGTGTGTGTGTGTGTGTGTGGAGGGTGGGGGGGTGGCGGGGACTCTAAGTAGAATTGAGGAAAAGTTGGGTGACATTTACAGCTTCATCACAACTACAGAGTCAAGCAACGCTCAGGTAGTCTACTGAAAATGGAAAATGTTTGTATGAGTCAGTAGCAATTAATGTCTGTAAGTCCATTAGTGTTTATCTTATGTTCACTGAGAGAGAGACAAAGAGAGAGAGTGAGAGACAGCGAAATATTATTATTATTTTAATTTTATTTAACCTTTATTTAACTAGAAAAGTCAGTTAAGGACAAATTCTTATTTACAATGGCAGCCTTCTGGGGAACGATGGGTTAACTGCCGTGTTCAGGAGCAGAACCACAGATTTTTACCTTCTCAGCTCGGGGATTCAATCCAGCAACCTTTCGGTTACCACTAGGCTACCTGCCGCTCCAAGATAGATAAAAAGAGGATGAAAGAGAAAGACAGAGAAAGAGAGAGAGAGTGATGCAAGCAGAAATGACAGCATCCCATTACTGCTAGTGTGACACAAAGCATGCTGGAAGCCATGCTGACACACACACAGCACTGCTATTCTGTCAACTAATCATCACCCATTTAGTGTGATGAGCAAGAGTCAATGGAGAGAGTAATGACTGACACATTACCAATACAGCTGTGACATCACAAATCACAGCATAACATATGCGCAAGCACAGACATACACACTCACACACTCACACAGACACACTCGACTAAAACATTTAGCATGTTGTATAGTAACACATTCTTTGAAATGCAACCATTTAAATAACACATTCAACATTCAAAACACTGATTGAAAGGGACTGGTAAAAACAATGTCAACAACAATGTTTTGAAGCTTGTGTTTCCTGTATGAATGAGAGACCTAGGCCTCCAGTGGTGTATTAGATGGCAATGGTGACTAGCAGGTGTTAGTGGAGTGGAAGGAGGGAATTGTGGCTCCAGGAATCTAAGTTTAGGGTTTTTTATAGGCTGGAAAGAGCAGAAGGCTATCATCTTGCATTAATCTTGTACAAAAAAAAAATAAGAAAAATGTAAATATTTGTGGCAAAAAGCAAAGCTAGGTAACAGTCACACTACCCCAATATATCCCTGTAATATGTATATCTACCATGGAGGGTTCTAGCACAATGTAATATGGATGTCTTCCATACAGGGTTCTAGCACAATGTAATATGGATGTCTTCCATACAGGGTTCTAGCACAATGTAATATGGATGTCTTCCATACAGGGTTCTAGCACAATGTAATATGGATATCTTCCATACAGGGTTCTAGCACAATGTAATATGGATGTCTTCCATACAGGGTTCTAGCACAATGTAATATGTATATCTACCATGGAGGGTTCTAGCACAATGTAATATGGATGTCTTCCATACAGGGTTCTAGCACAATGTAATATGGATGTCTTCCATACAGGGTTCTAGTACAATGTAATATGGATGTCTTCCATACAGGGTTCTAGCACAATGTAATATGGATGTCTTCCATACAGGGTTCTAGCACAATGTAATATGTATATCTACCATGGAGGGTTCTAGCACAATGTAATATAGATATCTTCCATACAGGGTTCTAGCACAATGTAATATGGATGTCTTCCATACAGGGTTCTAGCACAATGTAATATGGATGTCTTCCATACAGGGTTCTAGCACAATGTAATATGGATATCTTCCATACAGGGTTCTAGCACAATGTAATATAGATATCTTCCATACAGGGTTCTAGCACAATGTAATATGGATGTCTTCCATACAGGGTTCTAGCACAATGTAATATGGATGTCTTCCATACAGGGTTCTAGCACAATGTAATATGGATATCTTCCATACAGGGTTTTAGCACAATGTATTATAGATATCTACCATGGATGGTTCTAGCACAATGTAATATAGATATCTTCCATACAGGGTTCTAGCACAATGTAATATGGATGTCTTCCATACAGGGTTCTAGCACAATGTAATATGGATGTCTTCCATACAGGGTTCTAGCACAATGTAATATGGATGTCTTCCATACAGGGTTCTAGCACAATGTAATATGGATATCTTCCATACAGGGTTCTAGCACAATGTAATATAGATATCTACCATGGATGGTTCTAGCACAATGTAATATAGATATCTTCCATACAGGGTTCTAGCACAATGTAATATAGATATCTTCCATACAGGGTTCTAGCACAATGTAATATGGATGTCTTCCATACAGGGTTCTAGCACAATGTAATATGGATGCCTTCCATACAGGGTTCTAGCACAATGTAATATGGATGTCTTCCATACAGGGTTCTAGCACAATGTAATATAGATATCTACCATGGAGGGTTCTAGCACAATGTAATATAGATATCTTCCATACAGGGTTCTAGCACAATGTAATATGTATATCTACCATGGAGGGTTCTAGCACAATGTAATATAGATATCTTCCATACAGGGTTCTAGCACAATGTAATGTGGATGTCTTCCATACAGGGTTCTAGCACAATGTAATATGGATGTCTTCCATACAGGGTTCTAGCACAATGTAATATGGATATCTTCCATACAGGGTTCTAGCACAATGTAATATGGATGTCTTCCATACAGGGTTCTACACAATGTAATATGGATATCTTCCATACAGGGTTCTAGCACAATGTAATATGGATGTCTTCCATACAGGGTTCTAGCACAATGTAATATGTATATCTACCATGGAGGGTTCTAGCACAATGTAATATGTATGTCTTCCATACAGGGTTCTAGCACAATGTAATATGGATGTCTTCCATACAGGGTTCTAGTACAATGTAATATGGATGTCTTCCATACAGGGTTCTAGCACAATGTAATATGGATGTCTTCCATACAGGGTTCTAGCACAATGTAATATGTATATCTACCATGGAGGGTTCTAGCACAATGTAATATAGATATCTTCCATACAGGGTTCTAGCACAATGTAATATGGATGTCTTCCATACAGGGTTCTAGCACAATGTAATATGGATGTCTTCCATACAGGGTTCTAGCACAATGTAATATGGATATCTTCGATACAGGGTTCTAGCACAATGTAATATAGATATCTTCCATACAGGGTTCTAGCACAATGTAATATGGATGTCTTCCATACAGGGTTCTAGCACAATGTAATATGGATGTCTTCCATACAGGGTTCTAGCACAATGTAATATGTATATCTTCCATACAGGGTTTTAGCACAATGTAATATAGATATCTACCATGGATGGTTCTAGCACAATGTAATATAGATATCTTCCATACAGGGTTCTAGCACAATGTAATATGGATGTCTTCCATACAGGGTTCTAGCACAATGTAATATGGATGTCTTCCATACAGGGTTCTAGCACAATGTAATATGTATATCTACCATGGAGGGTTCTAGCACAATGTAATATAGATATCTTCCATACAGGGTTCTAGCACAATGTAATATGGATGTCTTCCATACAGGGTTCTAGCACAATGTAATATGGATGTCTTCCATACAGGGTTCTAGCACAATGTAATATGGATATCTTCCATACAGGGTTTTAGCACAATGTAATATAGATATCTACCATGGATGGTTCTAGCACAATGTAATAATGATATCTTCCATACAGGGTTCTAGCACAATGTAATATGGATGTCTTCCATACAGGGTTCTAGCACAATGTAATATGGATGTCTTCCATACAGGGTTCTAGCACAATGTAATATGGATGTCTTCCATACAGGGTTCTAGCACAATGTAATATGGATATCTTCCATACAGGGTTCTAGCACAATGTAATATAGATATCTACCATGGATGGTTCTAGCACAATGTAATATAGATATCTTCCATACAGGGTTCTAGCACAATGTAATATAGATATCTTCCATACAGGGTTCTAGCACAATGTAATATGGATGTCTTCCATACAGGGTTCTAGCACAATGTAATATGGATGTCTTCCATACAGGGTTCTAGCACAATGTAATATGGATGCCTTCCATACAGGGTTCTAGCACAATGTAATATGGATGTCTTCCATACAGGGTTCTAGCACAATGTAATATAGATATCTACCATGGAGGGTTCTAGCACAATGTAATATAGATATCTTCCATACAGGGTTCTAGCACAATGTAATATGTATATCTACCATGGAGGGTTCTAGCACAATGTAATATAGATATCTTCCATACAGGGTTCTAGCACAATGTAATGTGGATGTCTTCCATACAGGGTTCTAGCACAATGTAATATGGATGTCTTCCATACAGGGTTCTAGCACAATTTAATATAGATATCTTCCATACAGGTTTCTAGCACAATGTAATATGGATGTCTTCCATACAGGGTTCTAGCACAATGTAATATGGATGTCTTCCATGCAGGGTTCTAGCACAATGTAATATGGCTGTCTTCCATGCAGGGTTCTAGCACAATGTAATATAGATATCTACCATGCAGGGTTCTAGCACAATGTAATATGGATGTCTTCCATGCAGGGTTCTAGCACAATGTAATATGGATGTCTTCCATGCAGGGTTCTAGCACAATGTAATATGGATGTCTTCCATGCAGGGTTCTAGCACAATGTAATATGTATATCTTCCATACAGGGTTCTAGCACAATGTAATATGGATGTCTTCCATACAGGGTTCTAGCACAATGTAATATGGATGTCTTCCATACAGGGTTCTAGCACAATGTAATATGGATGTCTTCCATACAGGGTTCTAGCACAATGTAATATGGATGTCTTCCATACAGGGTTCTAGCACAATGTAATATGTATATCTTCCATACAGGGTTCTAGCACAATGTAATATGGATGTCTTCCATACAGGGTTCTAGCACAATGTAATATGGATATCTTCCATACAGGGTTCTAGCACAATGTAATATGGATGTCTTCCATACAGGGTTCTAGCACAATGTAATATGGATGTCTTCCATACAGGGTTCTAGCACAATGTAATATGGATGTCTTCCATACAGGGTTCTAGCACAATGTAATATGGATGTCTTCCATACAGGGTTCTAGCACAATGTAATATGGATGTCTTCCATACAGGGTTTTAGCACAATGTAATATGGATGTCTTCCATACAGGGTTGGATATCTTCCATACAGACATTCCTGTTTACCTAGACACCTGGACAGACATTTTGCAGTCGATTTTGAGCGACCTGGCTGCTACAATAGCCTATCATATTTGATTTGATTGCTGCAAAACATTTGAATTGCACATTCAAATTCTTTCTTTTTAAATAAAGAAACATTGATTGAATGTAACTGGTGAAGAAATGTAAACACTTGTATTGATTTGAAGCTTGTCTTCTCTTCTCTTCTCACTCTGCCAATTTACCAATCAATTCATGTTTATTATTGTTAATAAATGCTACTGATTGGCCAGATTACTCAGTCATCATGTTCAGTAGGCATAAAACGGCATAAAACATAAAAAGAAGCAAAAAAAAGAAGCAAATACATGAAGTTGATCAATAATAACAGAGATATTTTGGTTCTGTGTTGCTCTGCTACAGTGTGCTCGACTGAACCCAACCCAGGTTTCCCTCTGGTGTTGTCTTGTCTGTTGTCTGCAGGTCCTAGTTCAAATACACACAAAAAAACATGTTTATGTACACAATATTTGGTGAGGGAAAGAGATGCAGGCCTTTTCTGACTGTCCGGAACATAACATAGCAGTAGACCAGATCCTGTGTGTCACCTTGTCTGTGTCTGGTTATTTTAGGTGGTTTGGACAGTTCTGTCTTCCAGAGTGGATTCTGTTTGGACGACCTTCCTTCCGTCTGTCTTCAGGCTGGCTCTCTATACCTGTGTGTGTGTGTATGTGTGTGTGTGTGTGTGTGTGTGTGTGTGTGTGTGTGTGTGTGTGTGTGTGTGTGTGTGTGTGTGTGTGTGTGTGTGTGTGTGTGGGTGTGTGTGTGTGCGCACTCATGTGTCACGTTTGCACTTGTGTGTGGCCATCACATGCTGTGAAAAAAAATAACATTTGTTTCAGCTAATTATTATTAAGTAATTGGTTCCACTGACTTCTTTTTGTTTACGCAACTTTTCAGTATAAGAGTTACCTGAACTTAAACAAATTAGTTTCACTTAAGAAAAAATTCAGTCAACCTAAAATGATGTGTTTGCTCAACATGTTTCACATGTTCATTCACCTAGAAATTCATATTTTGGCATCTTACCTAAAACACACACACACACAAAATGTTTTCCATTTATATATTTGACACATGTTGACATACATTTCTTTTTTTTCTCTTCTTTTTTTTATTGAACCTTTATTTAACTAGACAATTCAGTTAAGAACAAATGAATGACAGCCTACCAAAAAGCAAAAGGCCTCCTGTGGGGACCGGGGCTGGGATTTAGCTGGTAACAGCTAAAAATATGTTACAAACATTATTGGGCACAGACAGTAGCACAAAGGGCAAGAAGGTAGAGACAACAATTCATCACGTGAAGCAGCCAGCAACTGTCAGTACGAGTGTCCATGGCTGAGTCTTTGAATGAAGATAAAACAGTCCAGTTTGAGTGTTTTTTGCAGCTACCATGTTGTGATTACATTGTGCATGTTAATTTATACATTCATCATTATTCAACACCTTGGATATGAACTCCTAGGGAGAGGACAACCATGTATGTGTCAGTTATCAGTTAATCTGACTATTCTCTCAATCATTGATTTGATTGACATATTTCAGCAATTTAATTTTTCTCTGTAGTTGTCTAATGTTTGTGGGGCATGTTAATCTGTTGTAATGTTACACCTAAGTCACTATGATATATACACACTTATTTTCTTGAGTGTACTTTTAACAGAGCTGAGATATACTTTGAAGTACGAATTGTAGCAATACATGAAAAATCAGTCTTTGACACCAACAAGGGAGTTTAGCAGGAAGATTGGACTGATTGGACTGCCGTGAATCAAGAGGTTGCGAGTTCAAATCTGAGGTGAGGACATGTTGAAAATTAATTACTGTAAAAATGCATTTCAACAATGTATGTGTCAAATATTTAAGTTGAAAACAATGAATGTTAACAGCACTGTGTGTGAAACAAGTTCTACAGTCATTTTTAGGTTAGATGCCAAATATGAATTTCTAGTTGAATGAACATTTGAGACAAAGATATCAATTTAAGTTTACTGAATTTTTGCCAACATTTTCTCAAGTTAGAGCTAAGTTCAGAGACATACATATGGGCATATTCACATGCAAACACACCTCAGCAGGTCTAACCCCTGACAAGGTAAAGAGACAGTTTAAAGACTCTAATCAGTGGAGCTGTTTAACCTGTCTGAACTCTTACCTGACTCTAATCATAGCTTTCTGTCTCCCCCTCTTTCTCTCCCTTTATCTCTCTACCCCCCCCCTTTCTCTCCCTCTATCTCTCTACCCCCCTCTTTCTCTCCCTCTATCTCTATACCCCCCCTCTTTCTCTCCCTCTATCTCTCTACCCCCCTCCCACTTTCTCTCCCTCTATCTCTCTACCCCCCCTCTTTCTCTCCCTCTATCTCTCTACCCCCCTTCCCACTTTTTTTTCTCTCTTTGCGTGTGTATTTGTGCGTGCATGTGTGCGGCTGTAATCACAGCTGCTGGATTTAAACCTGATGGTAATTAACCACCAGCTCGACACTGAAATGATCAGCTGAACGGAAGGTGTCACAACACCGGCTATAACTTCTCTTAGTGCAACAGGCCTGGTCACAACACCTGAGTGCAGCACCTGGTTCAGAGACACACAGAGCAGGTCAACATCTCCACATGTTGTTATCTTACTGTCTTACCCTAGAACACAGCACTGTTTATAGCTGCTCTCTGTGTGTGTGTGCATGTGTGCTTGTGTGTACCTGTGTGTGCATGCGCGTGCATGTACGTGTGTGTGTGTCTGTGTGCATTTTATTTGACACACTCACTAGTACAGTGAAATGCTTAACTTGTAAACCCTACCCAACAGTGCAGTATTCTAAATATAGTGTAATGAATAAAGAATAAAGAGATATAAGGAATAAGAGAATAAGCTATTTACAAGGTCAGTGCCAGTATGCAGGGATAATGGATTGTATGAGTTAGATATGTGTATGTACTGTAGGTAGGGATTAAGAGCTATGACTGGTGGCAGGATAAATACTACTAATAATACCAATAATACTAATAATAATAATAGTAATAATAATAATAATAATAGTAATAATACTACAACTAATAATAATAGTAATAATAATAGTAATAATAATAGTAATAATAATAGCAATAATAATAATGATAGTAATACTACTACTACTAATAATAATAGTAATAATAACAATAGTAACAATAATAGTAATAATAATAAATAATATTAATAATAATAATAGTAATAATAATAGTAATAATAATAATAGTAATAATAATAGTAATACTACTACTAATAATAATGGTAATAATAGTAATAATACTACTAATAATAATAGTAATAATAACAATAGTAATAATAATAATAGTAATAATAATAGTAATAATACTACTACTAATAATAATAGTAATAATAATAGTGATAATAATAATAGTAATAATAGTAATAATACTACTACTAATAATAATAGTAATAATAATAGTAATAATAATAGTAATAATAGTAATAATAATAATAGTAATAATAGTAATAATACTAGTACTACTAATAATAGTAATAATAGTAATAATACAACTACTAATAATAATAGTGATAATAATAGTGATAATAATAATAGTAATAATAGTAATAATACTACTAATAATAATAATAGTAATAATAATAGTGATAATAATAATAGTAATAATAGTAATAATACTACTACCAATAATAATAGTAATAATAATAGTAATAATAATAGTGATAATAATGATAATAATAATAGTAATAATAGCAATAATAATAATAGTAATAATAATAATAATAATAATAGTAATAATAATAATAATAACAGTAAATGGTGTAGCAGCAGAAGTGGGTGTGTAAGTACGTGTTAGTGTAAGTGTGTGAGTGTGTTAGTATGTTTAATTTTACGTTTATTTAACTAGGCAAGTCAGTTCAGAAAAAATTCTTATTTTCAATGATGGCCTAGGAACTGTGGGTTAAAACTGCCTGTTCAGGGGCAGAACGACAGATCTGTACCTTGTCAGCTCGGACTAGCAACCTTTCAGTTACTAGTCCAACGCTCTAACCACTAGGCTACCCTGCCGCCCCAAGGTAGCCTAGTGGTTAGTGTGCTAGTGTGAGTGTGTTAGTGTGTTAGTGTGAGGGTGTTAGTGTGTTAGTGTGAGTGTGTTAGCCTGTTAGTGTTAGTGTGTTTGTGTGAGTGTGTTAGCCTGTTAGTGTGAGTGTGTTCGTGTGAGTGTGCTAGTGTGAGTGTGTTAGTGAGTGTGTTAGTATGTTAGTGTGAGTGTGTTATCGTGTTAGTGTGTTAGTGTGTGAGTGTGTTAGTGTGAGTGTGTTAGTGTGATTATATGAGTGTGTTATTGTGAGTGTGTTAGTGTGAGTGTGTTAGTGTGTTAGTGTTTAAGTGTGAGTGTGTTAGTGTGAGTGGGTTAGTGTGAGTGTGTTAGTGTGAGTGTGTTAGTGTGTTAGTGTGAGTGTGTTAGTGTGTTAGTGTTTAAGTGTGAGTGTGTTAGTGTGAGTGTGTTAGTGTGAGATTGTAAGTGTTAGTGTGTGAGTGTGTTAGTCTGTTAGTGTAAGTGTGTTATCGTGTTAGTGTGTTAGTGTGAGTGTGTTAGTGTGTTAGTGTTAGTGTGTTAGTGTTAGTGTGTTAATGTGAGTGTGTTAATGTGAGTGTGTTAGCGTGAGTGTGTTGGTGTTAGTGTGATTATATGGGTGTGTTAGTGTGAGTGTGTTAGTTTTTTAGTGTTTAAGTGTGAGTGTGTGAGTGTTAGTGTGTTAGTGTGAGTGTGTTAGTGTGAGTGTGTTAGTGTGACTGTGTTAGTGTGACTGTGTTAGTGTTATTGTTAGTGTGAGTGTGTTTGTGTGAGTGTGTTAGTGTTAGTGTGAGTGTGTTAGTGTGAGTGTGAGTGTGTTAGTGTGAGTGTGCTAGTGTTAGTGTGTTAGTTTGAGTGTGTTAGTTTGAGTGTATTAGTGTTAGTGTGTTAGTATGAGTATGCTAGTGTGAGTGTGTGAGTGTGTTAGTGTTAGTGTTAGTTTGAGTGTGTTAGTGTGAGTGTGTTAGTGTGTTAGTGTGAGTGTGTTAGTGTCAGTGTGATTGTGTTAATGTTAGTGTGTTAGTGTGAGTGTGTTAGTGTGAGTGTGTTAGTGTGTGTGTGTCATTGTGAGTATGTTAGTGTCGGTGTGTTAGTGTGAGTGTGTTAGTGTGAGTGTGATAGTGTGAGTGTGCTAGTGTGAGTGTGTTAGTGTGAGTGTGCTAGTGTGAGTGTGTTAGTGTGAGTGTGTTAGTGTGCGTGTGTTAGTGTGAGTGTGTTAGTGTGAGTGTGCTAGTGTGAGTGTGCTAGTGTGAGTTTGATAGTGTTAGTGTGTTAGTGTGAGTGTGTTAGTGTGAGTGTGCTAGTGTGAGTGTGTTAGTGTGAGTGTGTTAGTGTGAGTGTGTTAGTGTGAGTGTGTTAGTGTGTGTGTCATTGTGAGTATGTTAGTGTCGGTGTGTTAGTGTGAGTGTGTTAGTGTGAGTGTGATAGTGTGAGTGTGCTAGTGTGAGTGTGTTAGTGTGAGTGTGCTAGTGTGAGTGTGTTAGTGTGAGTGTGTTAGTGTGCGTGTGTTAGTGTGAGTGTGTTAGTGTGAGTGTGCTAGTGTGAGTGTGCTAGTGTGAGTTTGATGTGTTAGTGTGTTAGTGTGAGTGTGTTAGTGTGAGTGTGTTAGTGTGAGTGTGTTAGTGTGAGTGTGTTAGTGTGAGTGTGTTAGTGTGAGTGTGTTAGTGTGAGTGTGTTAGTGTGAGTGTGTTAGTGTGAGTGTGCTAGTGTGAGTGTGTTAGTGTGAGTGTGTTAGTGTGAGTGTGATAGTGTGAGTGTGTTAGTGTGAGTGTGCTAGTCTGAGTGTGTTAGTGTGAGTGTGATAGTGTGAGTGTGTTAGTGTGAGTGTGTTAGTGTGAGTGTGTTAGTGTGAGTGTGATAGTGTGAGTGTGTTAGTGTGAGTGTGTTAGTGTGAGTGTGATAGTGTGAGTGTGTTAGTGTGAGTGTGTTAGTGTGAGTGTGTTAGTGTGAGTGTGTTAGTGTGAGTGTGTTAGTGTGAGTGTGTTAGTGTGAGCGTGATAGTGTGAGCGTGTTAGTGTGAGTGTGTTAGTGTGAGTGTGTTAGTGTGAGTGTGCTAGTGTGAGTTTGATAGTGTTAGTGTGTTAGTGTGAGTGTGTTAGTGTGAGTGTGTTAGTGTGAGTGTGTTAGTGTGAGTGTGTTAGTGTGAGTGTGTTAGTGTGAGTGTGTTAGTGTGAGTGTGTTAGTGTGAGCGTGATAGTGTGAGTGTGTTAGTGTGAGTGTGATAGTGTGAGTGTGTTAGTGTGAGTGTGATAGTGTGAGTGTGTTAGTGTGAGTGTGTTAGTGTGAGTGTGATAGTGTGAGTGTGTTAGTGTGAGTGTGTTAGTGTGAGTGTGTTAGTGTGAGTGTGTTAGTGTGAGTGTGTTAGTGTGAGTGTGTTAGTGTGAGCGTGATAGTGTGAGTGTGTTAGTGTGAGTGTGATAGTGTGAGTGTGTTAGTGTGAGTGTGTTAGTGTGAGTGTGTTAGTGTGAGCGTGTTAGTGTGAGTGTGTTAGTGTGAGTGTGTTAGTGTGAGTGTGTTAGTGTGAGTGTGTTAGTGTGAGTGGGTTAGTGTGAGTGTGTTAGTGTGAGCGTGATAGGTTGATATAAATGTAAAGTGGACTGACAGGTGACTGGTAGCAGGAATATGTAAATGATCCTGGTAGTATACTTATGGTAATATATACAGTACATGTCAACAGGAGTATTAGTGGCCAGTAGCAGGATAAATAGAAAGATACTAATGGTCGTGGAATTCAATAATCAATGAACAGCAGCGTAGTGGTAGTAATACATCTAATCAACAGTCATTTTAGCAGCAGCGTAGGTGTGAGGGGGAGCAGTAGGTATTAGCAATACAACAGTCTTATGGCCAGGAGATAGTATCTGTTTAGGAGTCTGTTGGTCTGAGCCGTGATAAACTGGTACCGCCTGCCTGATGTGAGCATGGAGAACAGTTCATGTCTAGGGTGGTTGAAGTCAATGGCAGTTTTTCGGGCCTTTCACAGACACTGCCTGGCATGTACATCCTGGATAGCTGGGAGCTCACCCCCAGTTATGTGTTGGACTGGCAGCACCACCTTCTGTTGGGCCTTCCAGTCGAGGGTGGTAATGTTGCCATACCAGACGATGATACAACCAGTTCCCAAGGATCTGATGGGCCATGCCAAATAGTTTCATTCTCATGATGGAGAAGAGGCACTGCAGCACACGACTGTGCTGGTGTGAGAGGACCATGGTTTGGACACCAAGGAATTTGAAGCTCTTGACCCTCTCCACTGCGGCCAAGTCTATAGGGATGGGGGATGTGCACCTGCCCATGTTTCCTGTAGTCCACGATCAGCTCATTGGTCTTGCTGACATTAAGAGAGAGGTTGTTGTCCTTGCACCACACTGCCAGGTCTCTGACCTCCTCCCTCTCTGACCTCATCGCCGTTGGTGATCAGGCATACCACCGTCGTGTCCTCTGCAAACTTGATGATGGAGTTAAAGTTGTGCGTGGCCACACAGTCATGGGTGAACAGGGAGTACAGGAGGGGTTTAAGCACACGCCCCTGGGAGGCCCCGGTGTTGAGGGTCAGTGTGGTGGAGGTGTTGTTACCTACTCTAACCACCTGGGGAAGTCAGTCAGGAAGTCCAGGATCCAATTGCAGAGGGAGTTGTTAAGTTCCAGGTCAAGCTTGCAGGGCACTATGGTGTTGAACGCTGTGCTGTAGTCAATGAACAGCATCCTCACATAGGTATTGCTCTTTTTTTAGGTGGGAGAGGGCAGAGGGGAGTGCAATTGGGATTGCGTCGTCTGTGGATCTGTTGGGGCCCAGCATGTCTGGGATGATGTAGTTGATGTGTGCCATGACCAGCCTTTCAAAGCACTTCATTATTACTGATGTGATTACAGTTTGTGTGTGTTTGTGTTTGTGAGTGTGTGTGTGTTTGTTGCTGTGTGGTCCAGAGCTTTAGCTGATTTATGGTCCCAGTCGGAGCCTCATAGCTTAGCTTAGACGGATTTACAACAAGACTACACACACACTCACACACACACACACACACACATACACACACGCACACACACACACACACACACACACACACACACACACACACACACACACACACACACACACACACACACACACACACACGCACACACGCACACACGCACACACGCACACACGCACACACGCACACACGCACACTCGCACTCTCTCTCTCTAATCCCACTAAGCTAACACAAGTCACATTCATAAAACCCGCTCAGATGTGGCCAAGCCAAAAACCTGCAGCTTTGTACACCCGTGTGTATGTACCTACAGCTTTATCAATCTGCATGTGATGGCTCTCTAGGGTCGTCGTTGTATTAATATGGGCCGAGGCTGCTCAGAGATTCTGCTCAGATGAAGAGAGATAGAGAGATCCCTTTCTTTTCTCCCTCTCTGTGTGTCAGTGATCTAAACTCCTTTAGCATTAGTGTTCCTCACCTTACAGAGGTAGACGTACTGCTGCATCACCTTCAGTCAAACACATCATCAATGTTTTAGCACCACTTAACTATATCTGTCCTCCCAGCCTCTCAGTGTGTGTGTGTGTGTGTGTCTGTGCATGCTTGAACGTGTGTGTGTGAGGCAGGGCTGTCAAACAGACTGTGAAGAGCTCCAATGGATTTGTTCTCATAACCTCAAATGACAGGGAAACACCTGCAGAGTGTGTGAGCTATGAATCATGAAGGATACACTGTGCTGCTGGTACGTCACATCTGATCCTAGTTCTACCTTTAACATGATCATACCAGACACACACACTTCATTAGCATAGTTATAGACACTCTCACCTCACACTAGACACAACTGGACTTTCTAGGAAATATGTGATTAAAAGTTGAACAGTGTGAGTGTTAAAGACAACCCGGCTTGTCTACTACTTACTTCAACTACATACTGTGTACTAATTGTACTACATACTATTTAGAATATACTGTTTAGTACAAACAAAAGCAGTAAACAACAAATATCAACATACTAGGTTCATCCTACTGAGTATGCCTCATCTAATGTGCAATTGCGTTCATTCCCGCCATTGGTTCATCGCTTCCCCTCAGCTGATTATCAGCTGTTATCAAACACACGTGGGTCTCGAAAGACGAGCATGTGTGTGAGAGAGAAAAATAGTGTGCACATGTGTGAGTGTGTTTGTGTTAATATGTGTGCTTAACCGTGTGTCCATCCCTCCCTACTCCCCAGGTCTAGGTAGTCAGGGTGGGTAAAATGCTTTGAGGCTATTTGGTGATTATCTGTAGAATAATGTTTCACACAATGTCCCTGTCAATGACTGCAGCACTTACCCTGGTATGTGTGTGTGTGTTGGTGTGTGTGTGTGACCTTGGTAGAGCTTCTATCTGAGATTGATAGCTCAGACAATGGGTCTGTCTGCTATTCAAGACAATCACACACCATTTAACTCTCCCTTTATCTCCCGCTCTCTCTCTCTCTCTTTTTTTTATTTCCCCCCTCTCTCTTTCTCTGTCTTTGTCTCTTCATCCCTTCTCTCCTCTACCCTTTCTTTTCTCACCCTCTCCCTTCTTAGCCACCCACCACGCCCCCCTTTCCCTACCACCTCGTCTCCCTCTCTTTCTGTCTTTCTCATCATTCTCCCTTCTACAAATCCCTTTCTCCTCATCCCATCCCATCCCTCCTATCCTTCTCTTCTCCCTCACTCTCTCCTGCTCTCTAGTTGGTGCTGACAGTTGGACAGGTTTCCAAGGCGGCAGGGTTCTTGTCTCTGAATGTGGTCCACTTACACCTATGACTGCTTATAATGACTTATAATGGGCACTTAGACCATCCTGCTCTGAGGAAATTGAGAGGGATTAGTCCTGTCACTCAAGGGAGTGATATGGAGGTGTGTGTGGGGGTGAATGTATATGTGTGTGTGTGTGTGTGTGTGTACGTGCGTGTGTACGTGTGTGTTTGCGTGCGTGCACACGTGCATGTTTGTGT
Organism: Oncorhynchus masou masou; assembly: GCF_036934945.1. NCBI lineage: Eukaryota > Metazoa > Chordata > Actinopteri > Salmoniformes > Salmonidae > Oncorhynchus > Oncorhynchus masou. The sequence continues at coordinate 66,570,816 of NC_088239.1, read as the reverse complement.
GTGTGTGTGGACCTACTTCCCAAGAGTGAGAGCATCGTAGTTCAGAATTAGCAAATAGTTAAGATCATTTTCTCTCCAGATTTGTGTGTGCGTATGAGTGTGTGTGTGTGTGTTAGCTAAGATGATGGTTTGTCTCTCTAGGTGACACTGTCCTGTGGTCTTGCAGCTACAAACAGACAGACCTGGTTGCTATAGAGACTACACTGGAACCGTAGCATATCTGTGTTTTGAACGTTGGTCAGCCACAGTTAAAACGCTCCCACTATAATCAATGAGACATGCCAGAGAGCACTGGTCACAGCACATCAGTGGAACAGCACATCTGTGAAGTAGCTGTCTTTTTATGCTTCAAGTCTATTTTCAAGGGTTCTATGTGTCTGTAAAGTGTAAACAACTGATAAAAATATCCTGTGCTTCCATGGTTTCGCAATCAAAAACAGAACACTCCTGGAATGCTCACAGAACACCCACCGAATGCATGGAACACACATTTGCTGTGTAGTTTTGGGTTCAGGGCCAGGGCCAATATTACTAAACATTGCATCAGGTGTATTTTCTGCGAAGAAACAGGTCAAATTGTGAGGACAGATGCTGGGGGAGAGGAGAAGGAAGTACAGGGAGTGAACATTTAATGGATAAACAGACATGAAACAAAACAAGGAAAATATAACGACATTAATGCAGACACAGGGAAGAAACTGAGGAAGTGACAGATTTAGAGGAGCTAATCAGTAAGGTAATAGAGTCCAGGTGAGACCCATGAAGCGCTGATGCGAGTAACGATGGTGACAGGTGTACGTAATGATGGCACGCCTGGCGCCCTCGAGCGCCAGAGAGGGGGAGTGGGAGCAGGCGTGACAGTACCCCCCCGCTAGGGGTGCCACCCGGTGTCCCACCTGGGCGAGCCGAGGTATTGAAGTCCGACAGGCTGGCTGAAGCATGGACGCCCGACGATCCGGCTGAGGCGTGGGAACCTGATGAGCCTGCCGAGCCAACCGAAGCAAGGAAACCTCTCGAGCCAGCTGAGGCGTGGAAGCCTGACGAGCCAGCTGAGGCACCCCCGGTTCCTTCGGCGGCAGCAGCACCCGAACCCGACGTTACCAACCAAAACAAAACAAAACTCCCTGATGCTTCCAATATTGGTGTCTGCATTCTGTGAGGACAGACGCCAGGAGGCGAGAAGCAAGTACAGGGGGTGAACCTTTAATGGATAAACAGACATGAAAACAAGGACAACTTCTGGACAAGGAAAACAATGACAATAATGCAGACACGGGGAAGAAACTGAGGAAGTGACAGATATATGGGAGGCAATCAATAAGGTAATAGAGTCCAGGTGAGTTTAATGAAGCGCTTATGCGCCTAACAATTGTGACAGGTGTGGGTAATGATGGGCCACCTGGCGCCCTCGAGCACCAGAGAGGGGGAGCGGGAGTGAGAGCAGGCGTGACACAAATAAAGGTGAACACAGGAAAAGAACATGCAGTAAGAGTTAAGATTGTGCTTGCAGCTACATTGAACAAAAATATAAACACAACATGTAAAGTGTTGGTCCCATGTCTCATGAGCTGAAATAAAATATCCCAGAAATTATCTGTGCACAAAAAGTGTGCACAAAAAGCTTATTTTTCTCAAATGCACAAATTTGTTTCCATCCCTTTTATTGAGCATTTCTCCTTTACCAAGATAATCCATCCACCTGACAGGTGTGGCATATCAAGAAGCTGATTAAATAGCATGACATCATTACACAGGTGCACCTTCTGCTGCAGGGACAATAAAAGGCCACTCTAAATGTGCAGTTTTGTCACACAACACAACGCCACTGATGTCTCAAGTTTTGAGGGAGCGTGCAATTGGCATGCTATCTGCAAGAATGTCCACCAGAGCTGTTTCTAGATAATTTAATGTTAATTTCTCTACCATAAGCCGCCCCCAACATCCTTTTCGAGAATTTAGCAGTACGTCCAACCTGCCTCACATTCGCAGACCACGTGTAACCACGCCAGCACAGGACCTCGACATCCGTCTTCTTCACCTGCAGGATCATCTGAGACCAGCCACCCAGACAGCTGATGAAACTGTGGGTTTGCACGACCAAAGAATTTCAGCACAAACTATTCAGAAACTGTCTAAGGTAAGCTCATCTGCGTACTTATTGTCCTCACCAGGGTCTTGACCTGACTGTTATTCGGCGTCGTAACCCACTTCTGTGGGCAAGTGATCAACTTCAATGGCCACTGGCACGCTGGAGAAGTGTGCTCTTCACGGATGAATGCCGGTTTCAACTGTACTGGGCAGATGGCAGACAGCGTGTATGGTGTCATGTTGGAGAGTGGTTTGCTGATGTCAACGTTGTGAAAAGAGTGCCCCATGGTGGTTGTGGGTTTATGGTATTGGTAGGCATAAGCTACGGACAATGAACACAATTTCATTTTATCGATGTCAATTTGAATGCACAGAGATACCATGACGATATCCTGTGGCCCATTGCTGTACCATTCATCCACCACAATCACCTCATGTGATGATAATGCATGGCCCCATGTCACATGGATCTGTACACAATTCCTGGTAGCTGAACATTTCCCAGTTCTTTCATGGCCTGCATACTCACCAGACATGTCACCGATTGAGCAGGTTTGGGATGCTCTGTATCTAAGTGTATGACGGGGTGTTCCAGTTCCCGCTAATATCCAGCAACTTCGCACAACCATTGAAGAGGAGTGGGACAAAATTCCACAGGCCACAATCAACAGCCTGATCAACTCTATGCGATGCAGATGTGTCACACTGCATGAATCAAGTGGGGGTCACACCAGATACTGACTGGTTTTCTGTTTCACGCCAATACCTTATTTTTATAGGCATCTGTGACCAACAGATTCATTTCTATATTCCCAGTCATGTGAAACTCGTAGATTAGGGCATCATGAATTTATTTCAATTTACTAATTTCGTTAAGTGAACTGTAACTAAGCAAAATATTAGAAATTGTTGCATGTTGTGTTTATATTTTTGTTCAGTGTAGATCAAGCACTGTGTGGTATTTGATTTAGGAGGTGATCACTCATCAACAATATTCTATGAATCGTATCAGGTACGTGTTCTTTAACACTGTTTTGTGACATTCTCATCATAAGCTGTTGAAATGTAAATAGTACCCTGCCCCAACGCCTGAACTCTCTATTCTGTCTGTTTATCATATCAATGCCTTTATCATCAGAGGTGAGAGATCTGGTTGATAATAACAGTTTCTATTGTGTCTCTGGTAGAAAGAGTTTCAGGTTATAGCTTTGATGTCGGTGTTTCATCCCCTGGGGGAAAAAACAGGGTTCAGCTTAACACCTGGCTGGTTGTCTCTCCCTCTCTCCCTCTCACACATAGTCCCTTGCCAGCACTCCCAGTAGGTTCTGTAATTAATGTGGCATTGGTTGTCCGGCTGTTAGCTATTTAGCCATGGCACGCTTACTGATAGCGGTTTTAGTGTGTGTGTGTGTGTGTGTGTGTGTCGGCTCTGTGAGCTCAAGCCACAGTAAGCTCATTATCCAGCCAGGTCGCTCAAGATCCACTGCGGAATTCAACGTCCATCCAGGTAAGCAGGACGTCGGGAGATTACTTAAAAACTGGCCACTAGGGGCAACCGTGACCGCTATCATCATCAAATAGGCTTGGTTTTTCTGGGGTGTTGTGGACGGGGATGGGGGATGGGCATAAGCCACAAGCTCCGGCTCCCTATCTCAAACCTTAACCCTTACCTTAACCATTCAAAATGAATGACTAAACTAAACCTTTAAAAATGTGACGTTTATGGACAAAAGCTTGTTGCATTATCATTACAAGTGCCAGGGCTGGAATTGACAAATTCATTAGCTCAACGCTTGCAGAGTCCTTGTTTTCCCGTCGTTGTGAGCATGAGTGGTTGTGTATGTGTGTGTCCCTACCTGCTTTTTTGTGTGCTCATGGCTATTTGTGCCTGTTGATATATCTGTGTGGGTTTTGTTTGCGTATGTGTGTCTGTGTGTGTTTGATGTGTCATTCCAAGCTGTCATCCCAAGCTCACGCGCAGTGTTTTACTTCAGGCACTCTCACACACTACTTGTACCTGTTCCTGTATAAAAAATCTGCACCCCCTCCTCCCCCTCCTGCCCCCTCCCCTGTCATCAGAATTAGAATGCTCCCCACCGTTCTGCTAAAGGTTTGAGTTCCGCTGCAATTTACTGTTCAAAGGATCTGAGTCTGAGGATCCCAGCCACAATTACCGCTACAAAGGCTTGGTCGACTGGGAGAGACGCCGTAATTGAGTTCAAATTGAGTTTCTGAATAGATCATTCTGTTAATTTCAGAATAAATATATTTCTCTACTATCAGACAATACTTGAGCTCAGGAAAGAGAGAGGAGAAATGATGAAATCTCTTTTTTCAGTTCCTAGTATAATAAACACACACACACACACACACACACACACACACACACACACACACACACACACACACACACACACACACACACACACACACACACACACACACACACACACACACACACACACACACACACACACACACACACACACACACACACACACACACAGTCGCTTCAGTACTGCCACCCTGGATTCATATGACCCCGGGCAGCAGCACTGCAAACATTTTCAGCACCAAGGACAGCAGCCACTGAAAAGTCATTCCTGCAGCATCACCCTTAACCTTATTAGCAACATGGACAGCAAACCCATAACATGGAACTAGCATCCTCCACCCTCCATCCTTCATCCCGTTAATAAGACATATCCTTATATTTTCACCTGAGACCAAGCAGTCAGTCCGTTTCAGACAGCTGAGACATCACCCTTGCAGTGATATAAGGCTGCCTCAGGCTCACTAGAAGCAGAGGTCAAGAAGACAGAAAAACCAAGCCATAAACAACACCTTAATTGGGGAGGACAGGCTCATTGTAATGGCTGGAATGGAATGTTATCGACACATCAAACATCAAATACATGGTTTCCTTGTTTTTGATTCCATTACAGTCATTATTAAGAGCCGTCTCCCCAAAACCAGCCTCCTGAGATGTACGGTACCAGTCAACAGTTTGGACATACCGACTCATTCCAGGATTTTCTTTATTTTTACTATTTTCTACTTTGTAGAATAATAGTGAAGACATCAAAACTATGAAATAACACATATGGAATCATGTAGTAACCAAAAAAGTGTTAAACAAACCTAAATATATTTTAGATTTTAGATTCTTCAAGTAGCCACCATTTGCCTTGATGACAGCTTTGCACACTCTTGACATTCTCTCATCCAGCTCCATGAGGTTGTCACCTGGAATGCATTTCAATTAACAGGTATGCTTGTTGACTGGTACTGTACAACTGCTCAAGTGCCATGTCTAACAGATGTGTATATAGGGACTGACCTGATCCCCCAGCCTTGGTTGTCCTGCCTGACCTGCACCTATTGGTGTTCTGATGCCTTTTCATTTGGAGTCCAAAAACATGATGTGCTCCAGGGCTCAGCTGTACTTTGCGGTTGCCTTGTCATTTCTACTCCTGTCTGACTGGCACGAGGCCACGACTGCACACACACATGTGCACAAGTACACACACACATCTGCACCAATGACAGTGAGCGAGTTCAAGTCTGACTTAGAGTTGCTCTCTCTCTCTCTCTTTCTCTCTCTCTCGCTCTCGCTCTCTTTCTCTCTCTTTCTGCAATAGTGTATAATTGGTTTGAATAGAAGAACAATAGAGCTCCTGTGTGTCTGTGTGTGAGTGTGTGTGCGTGTGCGTGTGCGTGTGTGTGTGCGTGTGCGTGTGCGTGTGTGTGCGTGTGCGTGTGCGAGTGCGAGTGCGAGGGTGTGAGTGTGTGTGTGTGTGTGTGTGTGTGTGTGTGTGTGTGTGTGTGTGTGTGTGTGTGTGTGCGTGTGCGTGTGCGTGTGCGTGTGCGTGCGCGTGCGAGTGCGAGTGCGAGTGCGAGGGTGTGTGTGTGTGTGTGAGTGTGTGTGTGTGTGTGCGTGTGCGAGTGCGAGTGCGAGGGTGTGAGTGTGTGTGTGTGTGTGTGAGTGTGTGTGTGTGTGTGTGTGTGTGTGTGTGTGTGCGTGTGCGTGTGCGCGAGTGCGTGTGCGTGTGCGTGTGCGCGTGCATGTGTGAGTGTGTGTGTGTGTGTGTGAGTGTGTGTGTGTGTGTGTGTGTGTGTGTGTGTGTGTGTGTGTGTGTGTGTGTGTGTGCGTGTGTGTGCGCGTGCGTGTTTATGGTTTGGTTCTACTACCAGAAGTCCTCTCAAGGATAGTAAAACAATACCACTGGACATTTGGGGACATTTCACACAATTTGAGGTTTAGGGTTTAGGATTAGAGTTACAAATAGGTTTAAGGGTTAGAATTAGGGTTAGGGGTTAGGGGTTAGATTTAGGGTTAGGAGTTAGGATTAGGGTTTAGATTTAGGATTATAATTAGGATTTGCGGTTAGATTTAGGGTTATTATTAGGGTTTGGGGTTAGATTTAGGGTTATAATTAGGAGTAGATTAGATTGAAGGTTAGGAGTTAGGGTTAGGGGGTAGATTTAGGGTTAGGAGTTAGGGGTTAGATTTAGGGTTAGAATTAGGGTTAGGGGTTAGATTTAGGGTTTGGCGTTAGGGTTAGGAAATGGGTGATAAATAGGGTTAGGGGTTAGAATTAAGGTTAGGATTTAGGGGTTAGATTTAGGGTCAGGAGATAGGGTTTGGTTTAATTTTCAGGTTCAGTTTAGGGGTTAGATTTAAGGTTTGGAGTTAGGGGTTAGATTTAGGGATTAGATTTCAGGTGTGTTTGTGTGTGTGTTTGTGCGTGTGTGTAGAACTGTAGGTGACGAATGTTGTTTTTCAATGTCAGAGCTGAGAGGGAATCTGACACACTCAAATCTCTCTGCAGACGTTCCAAAAATAAACAACAAAAGCAAACAAACAAAAAAATCCTTCTTCTGGTGGTGTGTTTGTATTTGAAGTGTGGTTTGTGTGTGTGCGAGCGTGAGTTTGTGTATTTTTACATCAGTGGAAAACCTCTAGCTTGGTCATTCGAGGCTAGTGAGGGGAGGGTGGCTCATACTAATGGCTGGAATAGAGTAAATGGAATGGCATTTAACACATGGAAATTATTGGATGTGTTTGATACCATTCCACTGATTCAATTCTAGCCATTACTATGAGCGTGTCCTCCCCAATTAAGGTTCCACCAGCCTGTGCTAGGATTCCACCACGAGATCCCTTCCCTCCCTCCCTCTCATCTACCTGCCTCTCTTATCAGCAGCTTCAAAGCTCCTCGGCAGGACATCAACTCTCCAACTGTCACTCCTCTGTTCCTCTCCTCCTCACTTCTCCTTTCTATCCATCAGACTTAGAGAAGATTCACTCTGAATATTTTTCTCATCCTCATCAACCTGTCGCTGTCATCTCCTATAGTACCTCTCTGTAACGTCTATCTCTACTCTCTGGAACGTCTATCTCTTCTCTCTGCAACATCTCTCTCTACTCTCTACTCTCTGTAACTTCTCTCTCCTCTCTACTCTCTGTAACGTCTATCTCTCCTCTCTACTCTCTGTAACGTCTATCTCTACTCTCTGTAATGTCTATCTCTACTCTCTGTAACATCTCTCTCTACTCTCTACTCTCTGTAACATCTATCTCTCCTCTCTACTCTCTGTAACGTCTATCTCTACTCTCTGTAATGTCTATCTCTACTCTCTGTAACATCTCTCTCTACTCTCTACTCTCTGTAACTTCTATCTGTCATCTCTACTCTCTGTAACTTCTATCTCTACTTTCAACTCTCTGTAACTTCTATCTCTCCTCTCTACTCTCTGTAACGTCTATCTCTCCTCTCTACTCTCTGTAACGTCTATCTCTACTCTCTGTAATGTCTATCTCTCCTCTCTACTCTCTGTAACGTCAATCTCTACTCTCTACTCGTTGTAATGTCTATCTCTCCTTTCTACTCTCTGTAACGTCTCTCTCTCCTTTCTACTCTCTGTAACGTCTATCTCTCCTCTCTACTCTCTGTAACGTCTATCTCTACTCTCTGTAACGTCTATCTCTCCTTTCTACTCTCTGTAATGTCTCTCTCTCCTTTCTACTCTCTGTAACGTCTATCTCTCCTTTCTACTCTCTGTAATGTCTCTCTCTCCTTTCTACTCTCTGTAATGTCTATCTCTCCTCTCTACTCTCTGTAACTTATATCTCTACTCTTTGTAACTTCTGTCTCTCCTCTCTACTCTCTGTAACGTCTATCTCTCCTCTCTACTCTGTAACGTCTATCTCTACTCTTTGTGAGGTCTATCTCTCCTCTCTACTCTCTGTAACGTCTATCTCTGCTCTCTACTCTCTGTAACCTCTATATCTCCTCTGTACTCTCTGTAACTTCTGTCTCTAATCTCTACTCTCTGTAACGTCTATCTCTACTCTCTGTAACGTCTATCTCTCTTCTACTCTCTGTAATGTCTATCTATACTATCTACTCTCTGTCACGTCTCACTCTCCTCTCTACTCTCTGTAACGTCTATCTCTCCTCTCTACTCTCTGTAATGTCTATCTCTCCTTTCTACTCTCTGTAACGTCTCACTCTCCTCTCTGTAACGTCTATCTCTACTCTTTGTAACGTCTATCTCTCCTCTCTACTCTCTGTAACGTCTATCCTCTCTACTCTCTGTAACATCTATCTCTATTCTCTACTCTCTGTAAGGTCTTTCTCACCTCTCTGTAACGGATCAGTCTCCTCTCTACTCTCTGTAACGTTGATCTCTACTCTCTACTCTCTGTAAAGTCTATCTCTACTAACTGTAACGTCTATCTAAACTCTCTGTAACGTCTATCTCTCTTCTACTCCCTGTATTGTCTATCTATACTATCTACTCTCTGTAACTTCTATCTATACTCTACTCTCTGTAACATCTCTCAATCCTCTCTACTCTCTGTAAGGTCTTTCTCACCTCTCTGTAACGGATCAGTCTCCTCTCTACTCTCTGTAACGTCGATCTCTACTCTCTGTAACGTCTCACTCTCCACTCTACTCTCTGTAACGTCTATCTCTCCTCTCTACTCTCTGTAACTTCTATCTCTCCTCTCTACTCTCTGTAACATCTATCTCTATTCTCTACTCTCTGTAACTTCGATCTCTCCTCTCTACTCTCTTTAATGTATATCTCTCCTCTCTACACTCTGTAATTTCTATCTATACTCTCTACTCTCTGTAACATCTCACGCTCCTTTCTACTCTGTAACATCGACCTCTACTCTCTGTAATGTCTATCTCTCCTCTCTACTCTCTGTAAAGTCTATCTCTATTCTCTGTAACGTCTATCTCTACTCTCTGTAACGTCTATCTCTCTTCTACTCCCTCTAGTGTCTATCTATACTATCTACTCTGTAACATCTCACTCTCCTCTCTACTCTCTGTAACGTATCAGTCTCCTCTCTACTCTCTGTAACGTATCAGTCTCCTCTCTACTCTCTGTAACGTATCAGTCTCCTCTCTACTCTCTGTAACGTATCAGTCTCCTCTCTACTCTCTGTAACGTATCAGTCTCCTCTCTACTCTCTGTAACGTATCAGTCTCCTCTCTACTCTCTGTAACGTATCAGTCTCCTCTCTACTCTCTGTAATGTCGATCTCTACTCTCTGTAACGTCTCACTCTCCACTCTACTCTCTGTAACGTCTATTTCTACTCTCTACTCTCTGTAACGTCTCACTCTCCACTCTACTCTCTGTAACGTCTATCTCTACTCTCTACTCTCTGTAACGTCTCACTCTCCACTCTACTCTCTGTAACGTCTATCTCTACTCTCTACTCCCTGTAACGCCTATCTCTACTCTCTACTCTCTGTAATGTCTATCTCTCCTCTCTACTCTCTGTAACGTCTATCTCTCTACTCTACTCTCTGTAATGTCTATCTCTACTCTCTACTCTCTGTAAAGTCTATCTCTACTAACTGTAACGTCTATCTCAACTCTCTGTAACATCTATCTCTCTTCTACTCCCTGTAGTGTCTATCTATACTATCTACTCTCTGTAACATCTCACTCTCCTCTCTACTCTCTGTAACTTCTATTTATACCCGCTACTCTCTGTAACATCTCTCTATCCTCTCTACTCTATGTAAGGTCTTTCTCACCTCTCTGTAACTTCTATCTCTCCTCTCTACTCTCTGTAACGGCTATCTCTCCTCTCTACTCTCTGTAACATCTGTCTCTAATCTCTACTCTCTGTAACTTCTATCTCTCCTCTCTACTCTCTGTGACTTCTTTCTCTACTCTCTACTCTCTGTAACGTCTATCTCAACTCTCTGTAACGTCTATCTCTCTTCTACTCTCTGTAATGTCTATCTATACTATCTACTCTCTGTCACGTCTCACTCTCCTCTCTACTCTCTGTAACGTCTATCTCCCCTCTCGACTCTCTGTAATGTCTATCTCTCATTTCTACTCTCTGTAACGTCTCACTCTCCTCTCTACTCTCTGTAACGTCTATCTCGACTCTTTGTAACGTCTATCTCTCCTCTCTACTCTATGTAACGTCTATCTCTCCTCTCTACTCTCTGTAACATCTATCTCTATTCTCTACTCTCTGTAAGATCTCTTTTCTATGTAATGTCTCTCTCTCCTTTCTACTCTATGTACCGTCTATCTCTCCTCTCTACTCTCTCTAGAACTTCTATCTCTCCTCTCTACTCTCTGTAACATCTATCTCTACTCTCTGTAATGTCTATCTCTCCTCTCTACTCTCTGTAACGTCTATCTCAACTCTGTAACGTCTATCTCTCTTCTACTCTCTGTAATGTCTATCTCTCCTTTCTACTCTCTGTAACGTCTATCTCTCCTCTCTACTCTCTGTAACGTCTATCTCTTTTCTATGCAACGTCTCTCTCTCCTCTCTACTCTCTGTAACGTCTCACTCTCCACTCTACTCTCTGTAACGTCTATCTCTACTCTCTACTCTCTGTAACGTCTATCTCTACTCTCTACTCTCTGTAATGTCTATCTCTCCCCTCTACTCTCTGTAACGTTTATCTCTCTACTCTACTCTCTGTAATGTCTATCTCTCCTCTCTACTCTCTTTAAAGTCTATCTCCACTCTCTGTAACATCTATCGCTACTCTCTGTAACGTCTATCTCTACTCTCTGTAAAAGGTCTCTACTACTCACACTGTAGTCTGAGAGAGAGTGAGATACAGAAGGAGAGAGGGAGTGATAGAGGAAGAGGGGGAGGGGCAGGGAGTGAGAGAGAGAGAGATAATGTGAGTGAGATTTAGTACGTTGTTCATTTCTGAACTAAATGGTTTTGTACCAAGTATCCTCTTAACAATGGAAAATGTTACTGTTGCATGTCTGTTTATTGGACACACACACACACACACACACACACACACACACACACACACACACACACACACACACACACACACACACACACACACACACACACACACACACACACACACACACACACACACACACACACACACACACACACACAGAGAGAGAGAGAGAGAGCACAGAGTGGTTCCCCGACATATGCGTTTTTCCTAGCATATCTTTGATGAGCGAGAGACTGGTGAGGGTAAGAGAGAGATCAAACACTACAACAATAAAACTATAGCTATTACTCTATGCACCTGAGGGAGGGAGGTAAGCAATGAAGGGGGAGATAGAGGGAAATGAGAGAGGGAGAAAGAGAGAGAGAAGAGAAGGAGGAAGAAAAGGAGAGTATGTGGGAGAGGGAAAGAGAAGGAGGTGTGTGTGGATGCATGTGTAAATGTATCAGGTTCAGCAGAACAGTAATTCTAAGCAGAGCTGATTTGAATGAGTTTAGGGAGAAAGGGATTGTTCAGGTAATATGGTTTAATAAGATATAATTCACAGGGGTGTGTGTGTGTGGTTATGAGTGTATGTTTGTATGCATGAATGAGCCTGTGCAAGGCATACCTACCTGTGTGTGTGTGGGAGTGTAATAGGTTTTAATAAGATAGGATTCACAGGGGGGAAATACTGGAATACTAGTTTATTTCTCATACAGCACAAGGGAGGTTGTGTGTGTGTGTGTGTGGCAAGGGATTACTTTTGCTTTGTTGTCAGAGGCTCTGTAAATTAATAATATAATAATGGAGGGAAGGTGATTAGAAAACTCCTTCAGCTCTCTGCCTTTCCTTTCAGCACTTTGTTCAGATGTTTGTGTGTGTGTGTGTGTGTGTGTGTGTGTGTGTGTGTGTGTCCCCATTCGTGTGCATGTATGATAGAACACGTATGTGAGATAATAGAACACATTTTATAGATTTATTCACACTTTGGAAAAGGATGAAAAGAGAAGAGAGATATTTAAGTCTTTCAGCTTCATCACATATTTCACTCTTAGTTTAGAAAAATGTGTGTGTATGTGTGCGGTATGTCAGGGTGTGAGTTGGGTGGGCAGTCTATGTTTGTTTTTCTATGTTTTTGGGTATTTCTATGTTTCGGCCTAGTATGGTTCTCAATCAGAGGCAGGTGTCATTAGTTGTCTCTGATTGAGAATCATACTTAGGTAGCTTGGGTTTCACTGTGTGTTTGTGGGTGATTGTTCCTGTCTTTGTGTTTGTGGCACCAGATAGGACTGTTTTGGTTTTTGCAACGTTTCTTGTTTTGTAGATTGTCGTACTTCATCTTTATTAAAGATGCACAAAACTAACCACGCTGCATTTTGGTCCGCCCCTACTTCACCACAGGAAAACCCTGACAGAATCACCCACCACAACAGGACCAAGCGGCGTGGTAAACAGCAGCTGCAGCAAGAGCAGCAGCAGGAGAAGGAACAGAGGCAGCAGCAGCAGCAGGAACAGCAACAGCGAGGTCAGGATTTCAGGACATGGGAGCAGAGTCTGGACTACACAACTTGGGAGGAGATGGACGGTCGACCCAGGGAGAGTGCCGGAGCCCGCATGGGATTCGATGGAGCAGTGCAAGGAAGGTTACAGGAGAAGGAGGTTGGCGAAGCCAGCACGGCAGTGCAACAGGTACGAGAGGCAGCCCCCCCAAAAAATGTGGCCCCACGCACCAGGCTGTCTCTCTGTCTCCTCCCTGCAGGTGGTCCTGTCTGTCCGGCGCTGCTGCCGTAGTCTCCCGCCTGTCCGGCGCTGCTGCCGTAGTCTCCCGCCTGTCCGGCGCTGCTGCCGCAGTCTCCCGCCTGTCCGGCGCTGCTGCCGCAGTCTCCCGCCTGTCCGGCGCTGCTGCCGCAGTCTCCCGCCTGTCCGGCGCTGCTGCCGCAGTCTCCCGCCTGTCCGGCGCTGCTGCCGCAGTCTCCCGCCTGTCCGGCGCTGCTGCCGCAGTCTCCCGCCTGTCCGGCGCTGCTGCCGCAGTCTCCCGCCTGTCCGGCGCTGCTGCCGCAGCCTCCCCCCTGTCCGGCGCTGCTGCCGCAGCCTCCCGCCTGTCCGGCGCTGCTGCCGCAGCCTCCCGCCTGTCCGGCGCTGCTGCCGCAGCCTCCCGCCTGTCCGGCGCTGCTGCCGCAGCCTCCCGCCTGTCCGGCGCTGCTGCCGGAGCCTCCCGCCTGCCCGGCGCTGCTGCCGGAGCCTCCCGCCTGCCCGGCGCTGCTGCCGGAGCCTCCCGCCTGCCCGGCGCTGCTGCCGGAGCCTCCCGCCTGTCCGGCGCTGCTGCCGGAGCCCCTCAGCCCAGAGGCGCCAGAGCCTCCGCCCCTCTGTCCCGAGCCTCCGCCCCTCTGTCCCGAGTTTCCGCCCCTCTGTCCTGAGCTGCCCCTCTATCCATTGAGAAGAGTTGCCATGGTTAGGAAGCCACGGAGGCGGACAATGAGGCGAACTAAGACAATGGTGAAGTGGGGTCCGCGTCCCGCGCCAGAGCCGCCACCGCGGACAGACGCCCACCCAGACCCTCCCCTATAGGTTAAGCCCACACCTTTGGGGGGGGGTACTGTTACATTCTGACCTTTTTTTCCCTTTGTTTTTGTATTTATTTAGTATGGTCAGGGCGTGAGTTGGGTGGGCAGTCTATGTTTGATTTTCTATGATTTGGGATTTCTATGTTTCGGCCTAGTATGGTTCTCAATCAGAGGCAGGTGTCATTAGTTGTCTCTGATTGAGAATCATACTTAGGTAGCCTGGGTTGCACTGTTTGTTTGTGGGTGATTGTCTATGTTAGTGGCTTGTGTTAGCATAGGTTTCATTTGTAGCTTCACGGTCGTATTTGGTTGATTGTTTTTTTTGTTACTCTTTTGTATAGTGTTCAGTGTTCTCTTTATTAAAATTCGCTATGGACACATACCACGCCGCATATTGGTCCTCTGATCCTTCTCGCCTCTCCTCTTCAGATGAGGAGGAAGACCGTGATAAGATCAATCATGTGATCTGTGGAATAATTCATAAGGTGTGTGTGTGTCTCATCGGTCACCAGGTTTAAACGACTTCCATAGAGTAGTCAGCCCTGTTTCTCCTCTCTGCTTCTTCCCCTGGACCTTCCTGCCTCCACCTCCTTCACAGCAAATAGCCTAAACAGAGGCATCATAGGGGAAACCCTGAGAGAACAGATGAGGGCTATAGGAGATATTGGAGTAATCAACGTCAGGCTGAGCTCTTCAATGAAAATATACTAGACATAGGTTGGGATACTGCCCCCGAGACAAAACTAAGGGCTGTTAACGCTCGCAAAGAGTGTTTGTGTGTGTGTTAGAGAGAGATGTTGACATTGAAACGAGTGAACAACAGAGCCCAACGAGCCTGCTTTGAGTTGAGGCGTTTTGCGGTGCAGAGATTTTCCAGATTCTTATGGTCGGTCCACACTAGGAATGGATATTCTGCCCCTTCTAGCCAGTGTCTTCATTCCTCTAGTGCCACCTTAAATGCAAGAAGTTCCCGGTTACCAATGTCATAGTTCCTCTTCGCAGGATTAAGATGATGGGAAAGGAAAGTGTAGGGATGCAGCTCTTGATCCTGGGCAGAACGCTGGGACAAGACGGCCTCCACTCCAACGCTTGAAGGATCGACCTCCACCACGAACGGATGGGTCTGGGTGGATTATGATGGGGGCTGTAGTGAACCGATGCTTGAGATCCGAAAACGCCCGGTCAGCAGCTGGGAACCACGTGAACGGAACCTTGGGTGAAGTGAGTGCAGATATGGGGGAAGCCAGGGTGCTGTAGCCCCGAATGAACCGGCGGTCGAAATGAGCAAATCCTAGGAAACATTGCAGCTGCACACTGGTTGTGGGTTGGGGCCACTCCGCCACAGCTCTCACCTTGGCCGGATCCATCTGAATGTTCCCGGCAGCAATGACGTATCCCAGAAAGGAGATAGTGGAGCAAGGGAATTCACACTTCTCAGCCTTGCCAAACAACTGGTTCCCCAGGAGGTAAATAATGTACTTACATTCTATAATCTTGCTCTGATTTGTCATCCTGAGAGTCTCAGAGATAAAATATTGTGCAGTTTTGTTTGAAAAAATAAATGTTTATATTCAAATGTAGGAACTGGGTTCTTTGACCCAACTGCTGTCTCTGGCTCGTGATGTCAAAAAAGCCTGGTAGTCGATACACGGGCACATGGTTTTATCCTTATTCTCCTCAAAGAACAACCCTGCACTGTCAGAGGAGGAAGAAGGACGAATGATCCCTGCCTCCAGAAAGTCCTCAATGTACCCTTCCATGGTCTTGGACTCCGGACAAGACAGGGAATAAAGCCGCCCCCGAGGTGGAGTAGTGCCAGGGAGGAGGTCAATGGCTCAGTCATAGGATCGATATGGAGGAAGAGATGTGGCGCTGGCCTTGTTGAAAACCTCCCTAAGGTCCTGATACTCCACGGGAATAGTGGAGAGATCCAAGGCTTTATCCAAGCCTGCAGGAGGACACCCAGAGAGATTTAGATTGGTCACCCCACAACAGGATTGCATGGAGAGGAGTACGACTAATGGGAGATGGGAAATTCCCTGTATGGCCCACCAGCGTACCTTTTAGACTTCAGTCTGTGTAAACGTTCCTCAGGGGACAATCTAGCCCTGCCCAGTTGCATGGGTGCCAGAAGAAGCGAGGCAACAGTCCTCAATGATATCTGACGGAACTTGGGTGACATCGGATTCTCTCGGGAATGCAGGCTTCAGGGATTTCAGGGATTCTTAGGAAGCGAGGGGACAACCATGGACAGGCGCGTGTCCCCGGGAACAGACCTCCTCTCCCTACTGCGTTCCCGTAGTCACCCATCGATCCATATGGTCAAGGCTATGAGAGAGTTGAGGTCCAAGGGCAGCTCCCGGGCTGTGAGCTCATCCTTAATTCCCTCCAATAATCCATGAATGAACGTGTCAAACAGGGATTCTGGGTTCCAGGTACTCTCGGCGGCTAAGTTGTGAATGTCTACCACGTAGTCTGTCACACCACGGCAGTCTTTGATGCAGTTGAAGCAGCTTCCAAACCGCCTCTCTGCCAATAACAGAGAAACTAACACCTTCCTTATTTTCGCCACAAAATCCTCCAGACTAAGGCAAGCAGTGAATTGTTGCTCCCACATGTCGTAGCCCAGACGAGTGCCCTCCCAGACATTTGCATTATAAGATACGCTATCTTTGACTGGTCCGACAGAAATTCAGATGGCTGATGCTCAAAAATGAGGAAGCACTGGGAGAGAAATGCCCGGCAGGTTCCGGGATCCCCAACGTAGCGCCCCGGTAGGAGCTAAGCGGGGTTCTCTGGGCGCCGGGGTTTGCTAGGGAGAAGGAACGCTGGCAGCAGGGTTACTTAATCTGGAATGTTTCTGTTGTGGCTTGCTGCCTAAAAGATGAGAGAGGGAAATGCACTAACGGCATGGTCATGCTGTTCCGCCAAGGTGTGGAATCCTTCTATAAGGTTATTTAGTAACTCCTCGTGTCTTCCAATGGTGGCTCCTTGTGAGGAGACAGTGTTGCAGAGGTGGTCTGAGTCTGCAGGGTCAGTCATGGCCAATTCCTACTATCATGACTCAGGATGAGAACCAGATGTAGACACGTGAGGCAGATGGTTCAAGCCTCACAGATGTATTGAATAAACAGGGGCAGGCAAAAGGCAGGTCGAGGACAGGTAGGGGTTCGTAATCCTGGTGAGAGTTGGCAGACGTAGATGGCAGGCAGGCCCCGGGTTAGGACAGCCAAAACAGGTCGTAACCAGGGAGACTACAACAAAAACCAGAAAGAGGAAAGAACACGGAGAAAGACGCTGGCACAACTTGACGAGACAAGACAAACTGGCAACAGGCAAACAGAAAACGCAGGTATAAATATACAGGGGATGATGGGGGGAAATGGGAGACACCTGGTGGGGGGTGGAGACAAGCACAAGACAGGTGAAACAGATCAGAGTGTGACAGCTCTCGACTACTGCTGTGAGTGATATGCTTATAAACACGTCTTTGTCTCCTCTGTTGGAATGACAGATTGAGAGTAAAGAAGACAGAAACAAACAGTGAAATCAGACAGAATTGACTCCACAACAATACACGTCCACTCCCACACATCACTCTGCACTGTGTGGATACCGACAGTAGTAATAACAATACACCCGATGCCGTGTCACAGCAGGCAGGTCACCTGTGATATAAGTCAGGTTTCCATGTCCATCCAACACTAGTCCTGGAGCTGAGATGACCACCAATATTTCTCCTGTTTCTGGATTGGTCTTGTAAACGCTGTTAGTCACGATGTGCTACTCCTGCGGAGTGTCATTTCTACAGACCTACTTAGAATTCAATGACTGTTTTTCCATGTCAAGATATCACTGTAATTCAAGGACTGTTTTTTCATCTGAAGATATCACTAAATGCACTGTGGAATACGGCTTGATTGTTTAGGTTTTGTTTACTTTTTTGTTAATTGAGGATTGTGAGGGTAATTGGTTGGAATGAAAGTCGTCACACACAGGGGGTCTCAGAGACCTTGTTTTATAACACACATGCATGCACGCACGTACACACAGACACACATTAATACACACAGCTGGTCCAGCCTCCTCCTTGCAGCTATTATTCTGGCTGTTATCATCCTCTCTTCTAGTTTGTGTGTTTGTGAGTTAACAGCTGTATCAGCATGATAGATAAACCCTTTCTGTTGTCTTATTATGGGAGTGTGTATGTGTGTGTGTGTATTTGTGTGTGTGTGTGTGTGTGTGTGTGTTTGTGCGTGTGTGTGTGTATGTGACGTTTCAGAACCAGGGGCCGACATCTCTGGTAAGTATTCACACAATCCATTTGGTCCCTGTGTATGACACACACACAGTTGTACTTGTCTGTATGTGTGTGCATGTGTGTGTCATTCTGTGTGTGTGTGTGTGCCATTCTGTCTGACTGAGTGTGTGCACTGAGTTGTCATATCTGAATGCAAATGACTGGCTTGCTGGGCAGCCTTCAGCAGGACTTAGCTCCCACAGCCGTCAGAAAACCCCAATGTGATTATCGTACTCTCACACAGACACACACACA
The DNA here is from genome assembly GCF_036934945.1 of Oncorhynchus masou masou. Lineage (NCBI taxonomy): Eukaryota > Metazoa > Chordata > Actinopteri > Salmoniformes > Salmonidae > Oncorhynchus > Oncorhynchus masou. The sequence continues at coordinate 66,552,362 of NC_088239.1, read as the reverse complement.
CACACACACACACACACACACACACACACACACACACACACACACACACACACACACACACACACACACACACACACACACACACACACACACACACACACACACACACACACACACACTAAGACAGTTGTTCATCCCTGTGTCTGAGCGTCAGGCTAAGGCAGCCATTTAGCGTCATTAACACCCAACACCACCCCACAAACACAGTGTGTGTGTACGTGTGTGTGTGTTTGTACGTGAGTGTGTGTACGTGAGTGTGTGTATCTGTTGTGTCTCTTCCAGAACATGCAAGTGTTTCTGAACATGGATCTGAGCTCGTTTCCTGGTTCACTACATTCTGTTCATAAATACTAATGACTGGAGAGGCTCTGTGTGTGTTTTCGTGTGTTTTTTTGGGAGTTTTTGTGTGTGTGTTTCTGTGTGTGTGCTTGCATATGCGTGTTTGCGTGTGTGTTTGAGCTTGGAGCGTCAAGTGGCTTTTTACGTACCGAGAAAGGAGATGAAATTCATTTGCAAGCATTAGCCAGAGTAATAAGGTCATGTGTACTGTACTGTTTATTTCTTTATGACATAGTAGTGTATGTGTGTTTGGGGGGTGATGGTGTGGTGTATAGGTATGGAGAGAAGATGGAGAGAGTAGGGGGAAGAGGAGAGAGGAAGGAGAGAGAAAGGAGAAGGGAAGAGGAGCAAGGAAGGAGAGACAGGTTTTACTATTCACTCTGAAGAAAGAGGGAGAGCGAGAAAGAGAGAGAGAAAGAAAGGGAGAGAGGGGAGAGAGAGAGGGAGGGAGGGCGAGAGAGAAGGAGCAGGAGAGTGGGAGTGGAGAGAGAGAAGAGGGAGAGAAGAGAGAGAAGGAGAGAAGAAGAGAGACTTGCAGGGAGTAGATGAATGATCCTGTATTTCTTATCACGTCGCTGCACATGGTGTATGTGCGTATGAATGTGTGTATATGTACAGCTCTACAACCCGCCTTGCCTAATTCTCCCAGTAAATCTGTTTCCTCCCCTGTTTTCATTCCTCTCTCTCTTCTTCCATGTTCTATCTGTATCTCTGTCTCTCTCTCTCCCTCTCTCTATCTCGCTGTCTCTTTTTCTCCCTCTCACTCTCCCTCTCTTTCTCTTTCTCTCTGTCTAGTTCTTTCTGTGTCTGTGTCTTTCTGTCTGAGAGGCTTTTCTGGTTGTTCGATTGAATAGCCATTGTGCTCCATGGTAATATTTCTAACTAATTACAAGCTGGATGTCTGCTGTGTAAACTGACCTTCTTAGGAAAATGGTCAAATCAAATAACAGAGTTAGACCCCATATTGAAATATTGAGTGTTGCGGTGTATTGAAGTACAGAGAGTATTTGTGGTTTGAATGGGACTGATCTGAGCCTACAGTCACACTGTCATGACTGTTTTGTCTGTCTGGTCTGATTGAATATATGTGCATTTGTGCATGTGTGTGTGATCATGTATAACATGCTCCAATCTAGTCTCGTCCACACTGTGTTTAGACAGAGTAATCGCAATGATATGATTTGTTCCTGTTGACCGCACTGAGACGAGACATAATGTTCTAGAAGGTTGGAAAATGTTTTAGAGTATTCTAGAAGGATATTTTTTATTATTATCTAGCATTTTTGAGAATGTTCTATTAGGTTGGAGAATATTCTAGACTATAGGGTTCTAGGTTATGTAATGTGCAAGAGTGTAGTAGGTTGGAGAATAATATAAAAGGTTGAAAAATGTATGAAGAGGTTAAAGAATCTTCTACAGTGTTATAATAGTTACAGGATGTTTCTAATTCATACTATAGTGTTCTAACAGGTTGGACAATGTTCTCCACTAGTTGTTCTGACAGGTTGGAGAATATTCTCCACTCTAGCTCTCTAACAGATTGGACAATGTTCTCCACTAGAGTGTTCTAATAGGTCAGAGATTGTTTTAAACTAGAGAGTTCTAAAATGTTGGAGAATATTCTCCACTAGAGTGTTCTAACAGGTCGGAGAATATTCTCCACTAGAGTGTTCTAACAGGTCGGAGATTGTTTTAAACTAGAGAGTTCTAACAGGTTGGAGAATATTCTCCACTATAGTTTTACAACAGGTCAGAGAATGTTCTCCACTTCTCACATCTGCTCCTGCCACGCCTTCTAGTGCTCATCCTGTGTCTCCTTGACCTGCCACCCCTCCCCCAGTGCTCTCTCCCTCACTGGAGTCAGAGCAGATCCCCACCAGCTGCAAACTGTTCCACAATCAAAGCCTCTACAAATACTCACTTACACACTGCCAGATCGTAATTTCTGCTCAGTTAGTCCATGTTTCTAGCCATTTGTTCCTGTTTTCCCTTGCCTGACGCTGTTTTCCTCTCCGCTACAGTTCTGTCCGCTCTGACTCTGGTCCCTGTCTCCAGTCCAACTTTTCGTCAGTCCTGCTACTCTGTCCTGGATTCCCCACTCTACACTCCCTTAGATTCCCCTCCGGACCTGCTTACCCTGTCCCCACACCTCTCGCTCCAGCCTGAGCCTCCTCACCTGGTTTCCGGCAGCCCGCCCGAGCTTCCCCTGGCCTGCACTCAATCTTCCCCCGTGTTTCAATAAATACCTTGGCTATCTCATCCCAGTCTCCTCGTCTGAGTCTGCTCTTGGGTTCACCCGTTCCGTGTGACACCACTAGTGTTCTAACAGGTCAGAGAATGTTCTCCATTAGAGTTTTCTAAGAGGTCGGAGAATATTCTCCACTAGAGCGTACTAACAGGTTGGAGATTGTTATAAACTATCAGTCTGAGAATATTCTCCACTATTAATAATTTCATGTAAAAATAACCTGTTTCCATTAGGTTTAACTACTGTCCAAAATGTAATTAAGTAAAGTGTACACTACAGTGAACTAACAGGTTGGAGAATGTTCAAGATTGTTATAATAGGTTATGCAATGATCCACACAATAGTTTTCCTACAGGTTGGAGAATGCTCTAGACTACAGTGTCAGTAGGTTAGAGTGCTGTAGGAGAATGTCTTAGAATGTCTTAGCAGGTTAGAGAATGGAGCAATGTTAAAAGTCAAGGGTATTCCAAACCTCCTCTTTGAGAGTTTCTATGAGTTCTGGTATTTGCTTGAGCCCTGCTCTAACACACCTGTGCCGATTCTACTAATCAGCTATTCCTCAGAACCATGTTGAGCTGAGTCCCTGTAGGGGTTGGGTGGGTGACTGGCCTGTGGTTTGGGTCAGGTTCTGATCACAGACTGATGTAAACACACCTCTCCCTCTCTTTCTCTACCTTTATCCGCAGACTGCAGCTCCCTCAATTCTCATTTCCTCTCCCTCAGGAATCTCTCTACTCTCCTTTCATCAAGGAGCAGATTTTTCCTGCATCCGCACTTCTCTCTCTAGCCCTGTTTATACATGGTTCTAACATGCTTCCTTTGTCCTGATCTTTATCATTCTGATTGTGCCCACATTTTTAGACAGGTGTAGACAATCAAATAACACATTGTGATCAGCCCACCTCCAGAGTTGGTCAGACACACATTGTGTCAGGATATGTAGACAGACAGATCTGGACAGAGAAACCATTGAAATCATAATTATTCCTCCCTATAAAATCATTGACAGGTGGCACCATTGACATTGGCGTCCTCATGCTTCAGTTCGGCTGGCACCTAGCCTAACTCGGCTAGCCGAACCTAACGAGTGCACTCGCATACTCACTTTAAGACCTTAGCTTGAGAAACAAATACAAATTGGCAATAGTACTGTTTGTCCATAGCCTCAAACTAGTCTGAATGAATCTAAGAACTCAAGACATAGTTAATTAATTTTGACGTTTTTGATGAAGAGATCTTAGTTGCGTAATTTTAGATGTTTAGTGCAATATTTTTCAATTATAAAATATGCATGAAAACGAGTCATCTCTCATTGAATGACAACAAAGACTTTATTGAAGAATCCCTGCTGTTGACCAATCACCGACGAAGGGGCGAAGACTTCGTCTTGCCTTCAGAAAAAAAATTGTGTGCCGAAGAACCAACAGAAAAACCCTCACCGAAGTCCAAAACAAACAATAATGTCACAAAATGTTGTCATTATATGTGCATGACCTCTACTGAACTGTTTTGGCTGGGAAGCATGCAGAAGCCTTCATGGCATCAATATGTGCCTTAAAATAAATAGATATTATTTTGAAACAGTAGCTTTCAAATAATTTGCATACACGGAGGGAACAGAAAATCTGTTCACTGTGCAGGCACAGTGGACGGATATGAGACATATTTTAATACCATGTGTAGACATATTTCTGAATATGTGGACACAATCAGAATGTGGACAAGATCAGGACAAGGATGCATGTTAGCGCCAGGTATAAACTAGGCTTCTCTCTCTCCCTCCCCCATATCTCTCTCCATGGTAACGCTGCTCTTTTCACCAGGTTGAATAACATTACTGTGTGTGTGCGTGTGCGTGTGTGTGTGTGTGTTTGCTCTTAGGCAGTGACGGGAGATGAAAAGGGTCAATGCTTTTTAAGCCTTTCACAGCGTTCCTCCATTAACGCAGAGAGAGTAGGGGGAGGAGAGGGATGGAGAGAGAAAGGGATGCAGAGACACATGGACGAAGTGAAAGAGCATTAGAGAGATGGAGAGATAGAAAGACAACAGGATGGAGAGAAAGGAATGTAAAACATATATAGATGGCGAGAAAGTGACGGTCATAACCGAGAGAGAGAGAGAGAGAGAGAGAGAGAGAGAGAGAGAGCAAGAGAGAGAGCGAGAGATGGAAAAGAGAGAGAAAGAGAGAGAGACGGCAGAAAGAAGAAAAAGGAAGTGAGCAATAACAGTGACTCTTCAGAGAGTAGCCTGGCTGTCTGTAATGAGTTGGCTGCATCAGTCTTTCTCGCTCCCTCTCTTTTTATTCCTCTCTTTTTTTCTTTCTCTCCCTCTCTTTCAGTAAGCTACTATTTCCCCATGGAAACAACGTCAACTTTATGCCCCGTGAACCCTCTCTCCTCCTCTCACCCCCTCTCCGCTCCCCATCTCTCTCCCTCTTGCCCTCCTCCCCCTCCTCCCCCTACTCTCTCCCCTCTCCTCATCTCCTCTCCCCTCTCTCCCCCTCACACCCTCTTCCCCCCTCTCGTCATCCTCCCCCTCTCTCCCCTCGCCCTTCTCCTCCTCTTACCCTCCTCCCCCTCTCTCCCCTCTCTCGCCTTCCTCCCCCTCTCTCCCCATCTTGCCCTCCTCCCGATCTCTCCCCCTCTTCTCCTCTTCCCCCTTTCTACCCCTCCTCCCCCTCTCGCACTCTTACATCATCCTCTCCCTCACACATCAGAGGATGCAGGTTCAATTGACTGATCACGTAAATGGTCTCAAACAGTCTTTACACCAAAGCTGGACCTTTAGTCACACACACACGCTCGCAGGCGCGCACACACACACACACACACACACACACACACACACACACACACACACACACACACACACACACACACACACACACACACACACACACACACACACACACACACACACACACACACACACACACACTATTTAGACCAAAGCTGGACCTTTTGCCAGCCCCAGGGAACATTTCTGTGTAAATGCTGATGTCACAGTCTGCTCTATGATGGCATCGACACTGATTGTAGTGTTTGTGTGTTTGTGTTTGTGTGCGTGTGTGTGTGTGCATGTGTGTGGCCTCTGATGGCATCTCTGCTGATTGTGTGTTGTGAAGCGTGGGAACTCTGTGCTGATTTAGCCAATTACAGCTTGGCTAACGAAAGGTCACCGTATAATTGCATAGAACACTTTCGAACGAGAGAGAGGGGGAGATGGAGGGAGAAAGAGAGATGGAGGGAAGGAGAGGGAAAGGAGGGATGGAAAGCGAGAGAGAGGGAGAGAGAGTTGCAGGGTAAAAGATGATGTGAGAGAGGGGGGGAGAGAGAGAGATGGATGGAGGGAGGGAGGGAGAAAGGAGTGAGAGATGGTGGGAGAGAGAGAGATGGAGGGAATGAGAGAGGATGGAGGGGGAGACAGGGAGAAAGAGATGAAGGAAGAGAGTGAGAGGGGGTGAGATATGGAGGGAGAGAGATGGTGAGAGCAACATTGAGATGCAGGGAAGGATGGGATGGAGGGAGGAAGAGGGAGTTGGAAGAAGAGAGGGTTGGGGAGAAAGGGCAGAGAGATTGATCAAGTGAAGTAGACAGGTATGAGGAAAATAAAAAGGTAGAGGGAGAAAAGAGAAAGAGACATATGGATGGTGATAGAGAGAGAGGAGGTATTTGTGGAAGCTGTTAAACAGGTCTGATCCTCTCTCTCTCCACGTGGTTAGTCTTAGTGCTGAGACCGCAAACTTCTGTCTTGGGACCTTCGCTTAAAACTTAAGAAGTTAACAAGTTTGGAGCTAGCTTGTGGAAGCAGCTAGCCTAGCTGCAAGCTATCAAGATAACTTGGTATACTACAGCCTGAAACCAAGCCCGCAATGTGGTTAACCTTTGTGGCTGGGACCGCATTCCATCTGTCCTGGGCTTCGGATCTCCTGCCCGTGTCTTTCGTCTCGTTACTGAATGGAAAGTGGGCATCTACTACCATGCCACTTAAAGCCAAAAAACTAAGATGACTACTTCTCCGCTGGGCTGTTACGTGAACTCATTGAGAAGCTGAACGACTTCTATAAGGAAATATTATTCAAACAGGAAAATAACTTTGAAAGCTTTATATACATGATTATGGAGTCTATGAACAAACGGCTGGATGACCTAACAAAAGATGTCCAAGAACCATACCATACTGACCATACTAAATAAAGACAAAACAAAGGAAAATAAAGGTCAGAACGTGACACAGGTCCATATCTTAATCAATGAGAATTTCTCTGAGGCTGTCCGCCAAAGATGAAGCTACGAAGGCTGCATGAGAACGTGGGGACATAGCCTAGCTGCAGAATGACAAACTGATTGATCACCCTCGCTCCAAGGGCCTAGAATGAGTGACAGAAACAAGCCTTTGGGTCAGTAATCCCAGCACCCCCACCCCCATATACACACACAGACTCTGACTATCTTTGCTGATTCATGCTTGAACAATCAAATACTCCAAACTTCCCAAAGAAAGGTCTGTTGATTACTCATTTGAATGTATACAGTTTATGGAATCGTGAATTATGTTGTCTAGGGCTGTCAAATAACATTAATATATTAGCTATATCAGAGACTCATTTGAATGCTTCATTTGAGGATGCAGAAATCTCAATACATGAATATCATACGTTTAGAAAGGATGGGAATATAATATGGTGGTGGAGTTACAGTTCATGTCCAGAGTCATATTCTACTCAAACGGATTTCAAAAAACGGATTTCAAAGCTCGATCTTCAACCAGAGATAGAAAAATTGGAATACTGTAAAACTATTGGGTGGAATGTGCTTTGTGGCTGCACTAACGGGCAAGTGATTCATTTTTTTACTGTTGAAAACAATGTTCATTTGCTTTGACTCTAGTGTTTCATTTGTACATTTGCGGGGCACAAGAAAAAAATAAACCAAAATAACTCAGTTCCTCTCCCTAAATTCCCTTTCCCCTCCATGTCTCATTCACTCATTTGTGTTCCGACCGCTGCCTACACACACGCCTGCTGAGTACACATACAGAAACAAATGCCGATTAAAAACGTATCGAACTGATGGGATACGCAAGCTACATTCCTTGCCAAAGGACGACAGTTTTATCACAAATTCAAAATGGACTGGTTGATTGAAGTAGGAAAATATGTTCCAACAACAAGCTGCAGTTTTGGAATAATTGTGTACCATCTATTGTCCGCTTAGGCTACGTTGCAAACTGCTAGCGCCATTTAGAATTAGTTAGCCCAGGCTATAACCTCCCTGAACATAGACATGTTCCACATTGACAAAACGCAAAAACATTAGTTTGATAAAGACATAGAGAGTATTTTCATTAGAATCATTAAGCATAGACCTACGCACCAAACAGATGTTGTGGCCGTAACACAATATATTTACATAACAATAACAAGGCTATATACAGGGGGTACCGGTACCGAGTCAATGTGCGAAAGCACAGGTTAATTGAGGTAATTTGTGAAGTGAGATAATAAACAGCGAGTAGCAGCAATGTAAAGCAAATAGGGGGTGGGGGGGGTGGGCAATGTAAATTGTGTGGGTGGCCATTTCATTAGTTTAGTTGTTCAGCAGTCTTATGGCTTGGGGGTAGAAGCTGTTGAGGAGCCTTTTGGTCCTAGACTTGGCGCTCCAGTACCGCTTGTCGTGCGTTAGCAGAGAAAACAGTCTATGACTTGGGTGACTGGAGTCTTCAACAATTTTGGGGCCTTCCTTTGACACTGGTAGTTGATGTCAGGAAGCTTGGCCCCAGTGATGTTTTGGGTCGTACGCACTACCACATGTAGCGACTTCAGGTCAGATGCCGAGCAGTTACCATACCAGGTGGTGATGCAACCGGTCAGGATGCTCGCGATGGTGTAGCTGTATAAATCTTCTTGAGGATCTGGGGACCCATGCCAAATCTTTTCACTCTTCTGAGGGGGAAAGTATTTTGTGGTGCCCTCTTCATGACTGTCTTGGTGTACTTGGACCATGATTGTTTGTTGGTGATGTGGACACCAAGGAACATGAAACTCTTGACCCGCTCCACTTTAGTCTCATCAATGTTAATGAGGGCCTGTTGGACCTTCCTTCCTTCCTATAGTCCATGATCAGCTCATTTGTCTTGCTCACATTGAGAAAGAGGTTGTTGTCCTGGCACCACACTGCGAGGTCTCTGACCTCCTCCCTATATGTTGTCTCATCGTTGTCGGTGATCACTGTTGTGTCGTCAGCAAACTTAATGATGGTGTTGGAGTCGTGCTTGGCCATGCAGTCATGGATGAACAGGAAGTACAGGAGGGGACTAAGTACACATCCCTGAGGGGCCCCAGTGTTGAGGATCAGCGTAGCAGATGTGTTGTTGCCTAGCCTTACCACCTGGGGGCGGCCCGTCAGGAAGTCCAGGATCCAGTTGCAGAGGGAGGTGTTTAGTCCCAGGATCCTTAGTTTAGTGATGAGTTTTGTGGGCTCTATAGTGTTGAACGCTGAGCTGTAGTCAATGAACAGAATTCTCACATACAGTAATGTGTTCCTTTTGTCCATGTGTGAAAGGGCAGTGTGGAGTGCGATTGAAATGGCATCATCTGTGGATCTGTTGGGGGCGTTATGCGAATTGGAGTGGGTCTAGGGTTTCTGGCATAATGGTGTTGATGTGAGCCATGACCAGCTATTCAAAGCACTTCTTGGTTACCGATGTGAGTGCTACATGGCAGTAATCATTTAGGCAGGTTACCTTTGCTTTCTTGGGCACAGGGACTATGCTGGTCTGTTTGAAACATGTACGTATTACAGACTCGGCCAGGAAGAGGTTGAAAATGTCAGTGAAGACACTTGCCAGTTGGTCCAGGCATGCTTTCAAGTACACTTCCTGGTAATCTGTCTGGCCCCGCGGCTTTAAGAATGCTGTTTAAAGGTCTTGCTCACATCAGCTATGGAGAGCTCAATCATACAGTCGTCCAGAACAGATGGAGCTCTCATACATGCTTCAGTGTTACATACATGCTTCAGTGTTGCTTGCCTCAAAGCGAGCATAAAATGCATTTAGCTCATCTGGTAGGATGGCATCACTGGGCAGCTCGCGGATGGGTTTCTCTTTGTAGGCCGTAAAAGTTTTCAAGCCCTGCCACATCCGACTAGCGTCAGAGCCGGTGTAGTAGTATTCAGTCTTAGTCCTGTATTGATGCTTTGCCTGTTTGATTGTTCATCTGAGGGCATAGTAGGATTTCTTATAAGTGTTCCGCTCCTTGAAAGCTCTATCCTTTAGCACGGTGTGGATGATGCCTGTAATCTAGGTATTCTGGTTAGAATATATACGTATTTTCCACTGTGGGGATGACGTCGTCGATGCACTTATTGAAGAAGCCGTTGACTGAGGTGGTATACTCCTCAATGCCTTTGGATGAATCCTAGAACATATTCCGGTCTGTGCTATCAAAACAGTCCTGTAGCGTAGCATCTACATCATTTTACCACTTCTGTATTGAGTGAATTACTGGTACTTCCTGCTTTAGTTTATGCTTGTGGGCAGGAATCAGGAGGATATAATTATTGTCAGATTTGGCAAATGGAGGGTGAGGGAGAGCTTTGTATGCATCTCTCTGTGTGGAGTAAAGGTGGTCTAGAGTTATTTTTCTCTGGTTGCACATTTGACATACTGTTAGGAATGAGGTGAAATAGATTTTTGTTTGCCTGCATTGAAGTCTCCGGCCACTAGGAGTGCCGCTTCTGGATGAGCATTTTCTTGTTTGCTTATGACCTTATACAGCTCGTTGAATGCGGTCTTAGTGCCAGCATCGGTTTGTGGTTTTAAATAGATGGCTTTGAATAATATAGATGTGAACTCTCTTGGTAGATAGTGTGGACTACTGCTTATTGTGGTGACAGTGTTACCTAGTGGGCAGCTGGGAGGAGGTGCTCTTATTTTCCATGGACTTTAAAGTGTCCCAAAACTTTTGGGAGTTAGAGCTACAGGATGCACATTTCTGTTTGAAAAGCTTGCCTTTGCTTTCCTGACTGACTGCGTGTTTTGGTTCCTGACTTCCCTGAAAATTTGCATACCGCAGGGACTATTCGATGCCAGTGCAGTCCGTCACAGGATGGTTTTGTGCTGGTCGAGGTGCAGTCAGGTCTGGAGTGAACCAAGGGCTATATTTTTTCTTAGTTCTGCATTTTTTGAAAGGGACATGCTTATTTAAGATGGTGAGGAAGGCACTTTTAAAGAACAACCAGGCATCCTCGACTGAAGGGATGAGGTCAATATCCTTCCAGGATTCCCTTGGCCAGGTCGATTAGAAAGGCCTGCTCTCTGAAGTGTTTTAGGGAGCGTTTGACAGTGATGAGGGGTGGTCGTTTGACCGTGGACCCATAGCGGATGCAGGCAATGAGGCAGTGTTCACTGAGATCCTGATTGAAGACAGCAGGTATGTATTTGGAGGGCAAGTTGGTCAGGATAATATCTATGAGGTGTTTACGGATTTAGGGTTGTACCTGGTGGGGCCATTGATAATTTGTGCGAGATTGAGGGCATCTAGCTTAGATTGTAGGACTGCCGGGTGTTAAACATATCCCAGTTTAGGTCACCTAACAGAGCAAACTCTGAAGATAGATGGGGGGCGATCAATTCACATATGGTGTCCAGGGAACTGCTGGGAGCTGAAGGGGGTCTATAACAGGCGGCAACAGTGAGAGACTTATTTCTGGAGAGATTAATTTATAAAATTAGAATCTCGAACTGTTTGTGCATAGACCTGGAAAGTATGACAGAACTTTGCAGGCAATCTCTGCAGTAGATTGCAACTCCTCCCCTTTTTGCAGTTCTATCTTGATGGAAAATATTGCATTTGGGGATGGAAAACTCCACATTTTTGGTGGCCTCCCTAAGCCAGGATACAGACATGGCAAGGACATCAGGGTTTTTGCGGAGTGTGCAAAAGCAGTGAGTAAAACAAACTTAGGGAGGAGGCTTCTGATGTTAACATGCATGAAATCAAGACTTTTTCGGTTACAGAAGTCAACAAATGAGAATGCCTGGGGACACAAAGGGCCTGGGTTAACCTCCACATCAGCCGAGGAACAGAGGAAGAGTAGGATGAGGGTATGGCTAAAAGCTATCAAAACGGGTCGTCTAGTGCATTGGGGACAGAGAATAAAATGAGCAGATTTCTGGGCGTGGTAGAATAGATTCAGTGCATCCTTTACAGACATGGGTATGGTGAGGTGCGGGTACAGTGGAGGTAAACCCAGGCATTGAGTGATGATAAGAGAGGTTGTATCTCTGAGGCATGTTGAGTGGGTTTAGGGGCTACGCAGTAAGCTAAAACAATGATAACTATCCTAAACAACATTATACAAGGCATATTGACTTTTGGGAGTGGCATAATGTGAGGCATAAAGCAATCACAGGTGTTGATTGAGAGAGCTAGCTAAGACAACAATGGGTAAGACAACAACAGCTAACCAGCTAAGATAACAACAACAGGTAAAATGGCGATGAATGAGTAGAGAGGGTCGGTTAACCATGTCCTGAGTTCGAGGCTTGGGCCGACAGATAAAAAAAATAAAATTAAAATAAACAAAATGGAATACCGTGATTAATGAACAGTCCAGCAGGCATCAACTATGTAGCCAAGTGATCATAGGGTCCAGTGAACAGCAATAGATGAAACTTTGAAGCTGGGGTAGTCATTACTATGCTAGCAAGCGGGAGACACAGCGTTTAAAGTTAGCAGGCCGGGACTAGTAAAAGCGTCTGCCCCGTCGTGGTATCCAATCGGCCGGTGCACCTGGCAACCTTGGTTGGCGCACACTGCGCCCGGCCCGCCACAAGAGTTGCTGGTGCGCGATGAGACAAGGATATCCCTACCGTCCAAGCCCTCCCTAACCCGGACGACGCTAGGCCAAATGTGCGTCGCTCCACGGACCTCCCGGTCGCAGCCGGTTACGACAGAGCCTGGGCGCGATGCAGTGAAAGTTAACATTATGTTTTTGAATGACATCCCCAAGAGGTAAAATATATAGTGGAAACAATAGTGGTCCTAAAACGGAACCTTGAGGAACAACAACATTTACAGTTGATTTGTCAGAGGACAAACCACTCACAGAGACAAACTGATATCTTTCCGACAGATAAGATCTAAACCAGGCCAGAACTTGTCCGTTTAGATTAATTTGGGGTTCCAATCTCTCCAAAAGAATGTGGTGATCGATGGTATCAAAAGCGGCTCTAAGGTATAGGAGCACGAGGACAGATGCAGAGCCTCGGTCTGATGCCATTAAAAGGTCATTTACCACCTTCACAAGTGCAGTCTCAGTGCTATGATGGGGTCTAAAACCAGACTGAAGCATTCCGTATACATTGTTTGTCTTCAGGAAGGAAGTGAGTTGCTGCGCAACAGCCTTTTCTAAAAATGTTGAGAGGAATGGAAGATAGTTTTAAACATATATTCTGGGTCAGGGTTTGGCTTTTTCAAGAGAGGCTTTATTACTGCCACTTTTAGTGAGTTTGGTACACATCCGGTGGATAGAGAGCCGTTTATTATGTTCAACATAGGAGGGCCAAGCACGAGAAGCAGCTCTTTCAGTAGTTATAGTTGGAATAGGGTCCAGTATGCAGCTTGAAGGTTCGGAGGCCATAATTATTTTCATCATTGTGTCAAGAGATATAGTACTAAAACACTTGAGTGTCTCTCGTGATCCTAGGTCCTGGCAGTTGTGCAGACTCAGGACAACTAAGCTTTGAAGGAATACGCAGATTTAAAGAGGAGTCTGTAATTTGCTTTCTAATAATCTTTATCTTTTCCTCAAAGAAGCTCATGAATTTATTACTGCTGAAATGAAAGCCATCCTCACTTGGGGAATGCTGCTTTTTAGTTAGCTTTGCGACAGTATCAAAAATACATTTCGGATTGTTCTTATTTTCCTCAATTAAGTTGGAAAAATTGGATGATCGAGCAGCAGTAAGGGCTCTTCGATACTGCACAGTACTGTCTTTCCAAGCTAGTCGGAAGACTTTCAGTTTGGTGTGGCGCCATTTCCTTTCCAATTTTCTGGAAGCTTGCTTCAGAGCTCGGGTATTTTCTGTATACCAGGGAGCTAGTTTACCAGGGAGCTAGTTTCTTATGAGAAATGTTTTTAGTTTTTAGGGTTGCAACTGCATCTAGGGTATTGCGCAAGGTTAAATTGAGTTCCTCAGTTAGGTAGTTAACTAGGTAGTTATTTTTGTCCTCTGACGTCCTTGGGTAGGCAGAGGGAGTCTGGAAGGGCATCAATGAGTCTTTGTGTTGTCTGTGAATTTATAGCACAACTTTTGATGCTCCTTGGTTGGGGTCTGAGCAGATTATTTGCTGCAATTGCAAACGTAATAAGATGGTGGTCCGATAGTCCAGGATTATGAGGAAAAACATTAAGATCCACAACATTTATTCCATGGGACAAAACTAGGTCCAGAGTATGACTGTGACAGTGAGTAGGTCCAGAGACATGTTGGACAAAACCCACTGAGTCGATGATGGCTCCGAAAGCCTTTTGGAGTGGGTCTGTGGACTTTTCCATGTGAATATTAAAGTCACCAAAAATTTGAATGTTATCTGCTATGATTACAAGGTCCGATAGGAATTCAGGGAAGTCAATGAGGAACGCTGTATATGGCCCAGGAGGCCTGTAAACAGTAGCTACAAAAAGTGATTGAGTAGGCTGCATAGATTTCATGACTAGAAGCTCAAAAGATGGAAACATCAGTTGTTTTGGTGTAAATTGAAATTTGTATTCATAAATGTTAGCAACACCACCACCTTTGCGGGATGCACGGGGGGATATGGTCACTAGTGTAACCAGGAGGTGAGGCCTCATTTAACACAGTAAATTGCTCAGGCTTAAGCCATGTTTCAGTCAGGCCAATCACATCAAGATTATGATCAGTGATTAGTTAATTGACTATAATTGCTATAATTTATTCCAGTGAGATTGCTAAGGTGAACACCGCCATGTTTAGTTTTCCCCCACCCAGGTCGAGGCACAGACACGGTCCCAATTGGGATAGCTGAGCAGTCTACACTGACTGTGCTAGTGGCAGACTCCACTAAGCTGGCAGGCTGGCTAACAGCCTGCTGCCTGGCCTGCACCCTATTTCATTGTGGAGCTTATTGTATATTAAGAAATGTTGTGACCAAACTAAACAAATGTAAAAATAAGCGATATTATCAGCACAAAATTGATGAAGTTAAGAATGATGGGAAAAATCTGTGGAGAACTATGAATGACATAATGGGTAGGAAATCAAACATGTCTCCCTCTTTTGTTGAAACAAAATTATGAAACCACAAGACATTGCTAATTACTTTAATAACTACTTTGCAGACCAGGTAGACACATTGAGAAATGCCATGAGTCCAACTGATGGCTCACTGCCATATACCCTTCTAAAAGATTGCTTCATGAAGGAGAGGCAATGCATGTTTAATTTTCACCAAGTAAAAAAATAAGAGGTTGAAACGATGCTGTTGTCCCTGATGACAAATCACAGAGTACAGATAATCTTGATGGCAAATTGCTTAAAATTACAGCCAACCATATATCCACCCCAATTTGTCCTATTTGTAACAAATGCATGATGTGTGGGGTGTGCCCAGATATTTGAAAATAGTCAAAGGTCATTCCTCTACCTAAAGAGAAAAAAAATCTGCCTTTAGTGGTCCTAACAGCTGCTTTATAAGCTTGCTGCCTGTGTTGAGTAAATGAATGAACAAAATTGTATTTGTGCAAATCAAGGATATTTTTTTATTTAATGGTCTGATAAGGGGTTACCAGCATGCATACAGAGAAGGTCATTCTAAATGTACGGCCTTAGCACAAATAGATGATTATCTAAAGAATATGGATGACAGGAAGTTTGTGGGTGCAGTGTTGTTAGACTTCAGTGCTTCTTTCGATGCAATTGATCATGATGTTCTATCCTGGGTGGAAAGCTACCTATCCAGGAGAAGGACAATTGTTTTTTCAATGGAAGTTTCTAAGACAGCATACATCTAAGCTGTGGGATTCTGCAAGAAAGTTGCTCAGGCCCCTTCCTCTGCTCAATTTTTACTAATGATTTTACCATCTGCAATTTAAAAAGCAAGTGTGGTTATGTATGCTGATGACCCTACAATGCATTGTGCTGCATAAGCACATAATGAGTTAACTGAACAATTAATCAAGAACTGTGTCTGAGTGGTTTGCTAAGAACAAATTGATGAACATTTCCAAGACCTAAAGTATTCTTAGCCAGGTGATTCAATCTTTGGTCCTGTCACAGCTAGATTACGATCCAGTCATATGGTCATTTTTTTTAAATTCCAACTAGCTCTTTCCTGCTCTGCTATACAAATAATAACTGAACGCACCATAACCTCTCATGGTTTTCTGTTGAAAGTAAATTACTCTCCAGTCTTTAGATTTTTCAAAAATATGCAATCCTGTTCAAGAAACCCCATTTTCTTCTCAAACCAATTAGTGTATACCGGCACTTGACATAATAACCAAACCAGGCAGGTGAGTTTGGGGCATCTGATAGTACAAATCCCCTTAAATAAACAGTTATTTACAGAGCCATCATTGAATGGAACTCCCTACCAACTCATATTTCCCAAGCGAGAAATAAATTCACATTCAAGAAAACATTAAATGTTCATCTACTAAGATTGATCAAATGACTTGACAGATTCTGTCACGACATCTACCGAAGGTGGCTCCTCTCCCTGTTCGGGCGGCGCTCTGCGTTCGGCGTCGCCGGTCTACTAGCCATCACCGATCCCTTTTTCCTTTTCTGTTTGTTTTGTCTTTGGTTCTTTTTCACACCTGGTTTCATTTGCGTTAATTTCTGTGTGTATAATTGTAACCTGCTGCCTGCCTAAGTTTGTGCGGGATTCGTTTTTTTTATTGTGATGTGCTCGGTTGGATTTACCGTTATTTGTTTTCATGGTTACGTAAAGTGTATGAGTGTCGGAACTTTGTTTGTTCCTCCGTGCGTTTGCACGGGTTCTCTGTTAACGAGGGCATTGTCCTCTTCGATTGTGCCATTCCTGTGTTGGTGGACGGTCTTATTAAAACACTCTTCTCAGACATCCCTGCTGTCCTGCGCCTGACTCCTACACCTACCACCTAGACACACCTTTTCACAGATTCTGATCCCTGAAAATAGGTATTGACTGTTAAATGTTACCTTTCAGGTCATTTAAATATCTTTAATGTCTGCTTGTTCATATTTTTAAATGTATGTAAATTGTAAAGTATTTTTGTCTGTAATGTAGTTTTCATTATGTGTCAGACCCCAGGAAGACCAGCGATCCAAATAAAATTGAATAAAATCAAACAATCTAAACACACGAACACACACGCACAGACGCACACACATACACACACACACACGGTTGCTACTGTGGCACAACATAGAGCAGCATATTTCTGGCAATCACATTAAGATGTTCTGGATAGGGTGAACTGTAACATGGGGGGATGGAGACTGCAGGTGGCATCGCAGGTCCTCTGCTTGTTCCTCTGGTTAGAACAATCAATACAACAACAATGTAGATTTAGATTCAGAATCAATAGAATGAATGTTGTGTTGCCTATGAAGCAGAAGGAAATCAACTCTAACACATTGAACAGGACAGAGAAGCCTCGGAGATCAATTGTGTATGTGGAGGTGGGGGCCTAGGTGCATTTACCTGTGTGTGTGTGTGTGTGTGTGTGTGTGTGTGTGCGTGCGTGTGTGTGTGGTTAGGGTATTAGCCCATGGAGACTCCAGGTCAGTGGGAACATTCCTTTCTCAGCCCTTTTTCTGCTGAACACACTAGCCTTTCCCTGGAATAGAGCTGCCTAACACACACACACACACACACACACACACACACACACACACACACACACACACACACACACTGGTAAATGTGTTAATGATCAGGAACAGCTGAGCATATTGAACAGTTTAGTGCTGACCATCTGCCCATCAGCATCCTGGGAAATTAACTAAACAAACTCAGCTAATCAGATATTTCAAGAGAAAGAGAGCGAGATAGAGGGGGAGATGGGGAGAGACCAGTGAGAGAGGGAGAGAGAAATTATGCCCTTACTTTACTCTCTCTCTTTCTCTCTTTTCACTCTCTACTTTCTATCATTTCATTCTTTAAAAAAAGAAAGTGATGGATAGTGAGAGAGGTAAAGAAAGGTCTGATTCCCCTCCACCTGTTCTCTCTATGTTCTCTCAGGCAGATCAGTTGTGATTGAGGAGAGAGTGGGAGTTTGTTTATCTGACTTTTTCAAAGTAAACAGTGGTAGTGAAAACTTTATGAGAGAACATTTACCAGAGTCACAGAAACCCATTGACATTCTGATCAGAGAAAGAACATTGCTGCTTATCACCGTTGCTCTCACTCTGTCTGTTCTTAATAAAAACCTGGAGATGCAAGAACCCATTTATTACGTTCTTTTACGTTCCATCACTCTTATCAGATCAGTGGAGGGCTGTTTGTTGTTTGATTTCTCTGTCTGTTCTGTTTTTAAATGTCAACACTCTCCTTTCTATTTTATTTATCTTGCTACTTTCTTAATGTTTTTTTTCTCTCTCTCTCTCTCTCTCTCTCTCTCTCTCTCTCTCTCTCTCTCTCTCTCTTTTGTGCCTTCTCCCCCCTCTCTCTCTCTCCCTCTTCTCTCTCCCTCTTCAATCAGTGACGCTGTAGATAGCAGGCCAGAATTCTAATTACCCAATCAATGCTTACTCAGATCTTCATCTGAGTTTCAACCTTCATCTGACCCTCAAACATCACACGTAGAACATTCAACCTAGAGCAGACCTCTAAAACAATCACACATTTGTTAACCAGAGATGTCATGCCGTGTGTGTATGTGCGTGTGTGTGAGTGTGTGCTTGCGTCTGTGACCCCTCGTTAGTGCAGTCTGATTGAACTGATTAACACCATGTGAGTTTTCACACATTACAAGCAGACACATCAGCATACAGCCAGTAGGCGCACCTCCTTCACAGACCTTGGAGCACCGCTTCATATGATTAAATATACCACACATTCATAGATTAAATCCACTCAAATTATAGCTAATCAACTAAACTAATACAGATACAGCTATGAAGGGAGTTAACCATTGTTCAAAGGGGGAAAATGTTTTTCAATTGAGGATGTGTGGAAATATGCAATTGTATTGCAGAAACATGTACAGCACATGAACAGAGTCAGTCATACAGTACAGTACCACTCACTATAGTAACTCCACTATTAACAATGTTACTCACTCTGTGTGAGTTGTAACAGAGGCATCAGTTAAGTGAGCCCCATCACATCACTGCAGAGCCAGATTGGTATCCTGCTGCGCTGGTGTCCTCTACAAAGCTGTGCCCTATAAAAAGTTGTGTCCTGCTGTATCTAAAGCTTCAGGTCTCCAATAAAGTGATGTAACATGATGATTGGTCTCCAGAAATAGAGGCGAGACAACAGGGTCAGAGACACGATAGTGCAGGCCCAAGGAAAGGAGGGGGAGGGGAGGGGGAGGAGAGGGTGAGGATAGAAGCGATGGAGGAGAGAGGAAGGAAAGAGGGACTAGGTAGTAGAGGTGGAGGAGTGACAAGTTCTCACAGTCTCACTTTAGTCTCACATCCATGTTTCTCAAACGTCAAATTTCAAAGTTCTCCAAACATCAAACTTTGGTTTCTTCTCTGTATCATTCCAAGGTAAAGTTTAGGCATTATCCCTGAGTTCCTAAGGTTAGGCATTAACTCTGAATGGCTAAGGTAAGGGGTTAAGGTTAAGGATAGGCTTAAAACAAAAAACCTCAAAAACAACTTTTTTTCGTTGGATTCGAACATTCAACCTTTGGAATCAACCTTGCTTTTGCCCCTAGTGGCCGGTTCGCACTTCATCTCCCGATGTCCTCAAGACATTGGGGCGGCAGGTAGCCTCGTGTTTAGAGCGTTGGACTTGTAACCGAAAGGTTGCAAGAATGAATCCCAGAGCTTACAAGGTAAAAATCTGTCGTTCTGCCCCTGAACAAGGCAGTTTACCCATTGTTCCTAGGCCGTCATTGAAAATAAGACTTTGTTCTTAACTGACGTGCCTAGTTAAATAAAGGTCAAATCAAAGACATGGATGTTGAATACTGACTTGTGTAAAGGGTGACCTGCCTGGGTGGAGAGAGGACAGATATGGATGGACACGTGAATATATTTAGTATAGTTTTATCTAAAAATGATAACTTTTTAATGTTTCATTATTTCAATATTTTCTGACATTCTCTGAGTGGGATGGTCCTCCCCTTCCTCCACTGAGGAGCCTCCACTGATGGACACTACAGAAAAAGAGAGAGGAATAAGGATAGGGAGTAGAAAGAGAGGGGGATGACAGGTAAAGAGGACAGGCAGGAGTATGGGAGGATGGAGGGAGCAGAGGATAGGGAGAAGAGCAAAGGTAAGACAGAATGAGAGATCATGCAAGTCAAATCAAATCAAATGTTGTGTCACATGCACCGAATGGAACAGGTGCAGACCTTACTGTGAAATACTTACGTACAAGCCCTTAAACAACAACGCAGTTCAAGAAATAAACACAATAAAATAACAATAACGAGGCTATATACATTTAGTTAATATTTAGTTAATATCCGGGGGTACAGGTTAGTCGAGGTAATTTGTACATGTAGGTAGGGGTAAAGTGACAATGAATAGATAAGAAACAGCAGCGTAAAAACAAGGGGGGGGCAGGGGTCAATGTATATAGTCCAGTTGGCCATTTGATTAATCGTTCAGTAGTCTTATGACTTGGGGGTAGAAGCTTTTAAGGAGCCTTTGGGACCTAGACTCGATGCTGCAGTACCGCTTGCCGTGCGGTAGCAGAGAGAACAGTCAATGACTTGGGTGACTAGAGTCTATGACAATTTTTGGGCTACAGAGAGAGTGATCACACAGTCATCCGGAACAGCTGGTGCTCTCATGCATGGTTCAGCGTTGCTTGCCTTGAAGCAAGCATAAAAAGGCATTTAGCTCGTCTGATCGCGTCACCGGGCAGCTTGCGGACGGCTTTCCCTTTGTACATAATAGCAGCATAGTTGTTGTAGTAGTAGTACTAGTAGTAGCAGTAGCAGTAGTAGCATTAGTAGTAGTAGAAGCAGTAGTTGAAACAGCAGTAGTAGTAGTAGTAGCAACAGTAGCAGTAGCAGTAGTAGGAACAACAGCAGCAATTGTAGTAGTAGCGGTAGCAGTAGTTGTAGTAAAAGCTGAGGTAGTAGTAACAGCAGCAGTAGCCTTGAACAGCACAGAGAGAAACAGACTTTTATTCTAATGAGAGTCTCAGCTAACAATAACAGATGGAGACAACATAGCTGATATTTTTATGTTGGCCTGCTGTACAATAACACGACCGTCTGTGTGTGTGTGTGTGTGTGTGTGTGTGTGTGTGTGTGTGTGTGTGTGTGTGTGTGTGTGTGTGTGTGTGTGTGTGTGTGTGTGTGTTCCGAGGCCGTGCTGTTCACTCGTGTTTCATGTGCCTGAAAACTTGTAATGATTAATGCTGATTACCTTAAAGCCAGCAATAACAACTAATTTACATAATATACCATTTACTACATGAGCTTAATAAATACATACGCACAATTATTTACACCCCCCTACAGACACGCACACATGCACGATGCACATGCATGATGCGCACACACACACACACACACACACACACACACACACACACACACACACACACACACACACACACACACACACAAAACCTAAGACTGTAAAAGATGCCTTTATCTTCAGTGTGACTGTGTGTGCTTTTAGCGTCATACCCAAGAAGACTTGAGGCTGTAATCGTTGCCAAAGGTGCTTCAACAAAGTACTGAATAAAGTGTCTGAAAAAGTATGTAAATGTCATATTTCTAACAACCTGTTTTTGCTTTTTCATTATCGGGTATTGTGTGTAAATTTATGGGGGGAAAAAACAATGTAATCAATTTTAGAATTAGGCTGTAACGCAACAAAATGTAGAAAAAGTCAAAGGGTCTGAATACTTTCTGAATGTACAGTATGTGGCTTTGTTAATCGCTTCCTTTTAGGTGTTTGTAGAATACAAATGCTCTTTTCAGAATTTAGAATTTTGATAATTAGTGTGCCTACAGTCAAGCATGGTGGTGAGAGTGTCATGGTCTTGGGCTGCATGAGTGCTTAGTGTGTATCGGCCTAATTCTGCTCTGCATGCATTATTTGGTGTTTTACGTTTTACACGGAGGATGTTTTTGATGAATTCTGCATGCAGAGTCTCAATTTGGTGTTTGTCCCATTTTGTGAATTCTTGGTTGGTGAGAGGGCTCCAGACCTCACAACCATGAAGGGCACTGGGTTCTATAACTGATTCAAGTATTTTCTAACAGATCCTATTTGGGATGTCCAATTTTATGTTCCTGTTGATGGTGCAGAAGGCCCTTGTCTCTCAGATCGTTCACAGCTTAGTTTGTATTTATTTAACCTTTATTTAACTAGGCAAGTCAGTTAATTAAGAACAAATAATTTTTTACAAAAATGGCCTACCCCGGAAAACTCTCCCCTAATCCGGACAATTCTGTGCCAATTGTGTGCCGTCCTATGGGATACCCGATCACGGCCGGTTGTGATACAGCCCGGGATCGAACCAGCGTCTGTAGTGACGCCTCTCGCACTGAGATGCTGTGCCATTTGTTGATGTTACCTGTGGTGCTGATGTTTAGGCAGAGGTAGGAATAGTTTTTTGTGTGCTCTAGGGCAACAGTGTCGAGGTGGAATTATTTTTGTCTTACTGAGATTTACTGTCAGGGCCCAGGTCTGACAGAATCTGTGTAGGAGATCTGGATGCTGCTCTAGGCCCTCCTTGGTTGGGGACAGAAGCACCAGATCATCAGCAGTAGACATTTGACTTCAGATACTATTAGGGTGAGGACGGGTGCTGCAGACTGTTCTAGTGCCCTCGCCAATTCGCTGATATACAGTTGAAGTCGGAAGTTTACATAGCCAAATACATTTGAACTCAGTTTTTCGCAATTCCTGACATTTAATCCTAGCAAGAATTCCCTGTCTTAAGTCAGTTAGGATCAAAATTCTAGATCACCTGTACTCCACACACAGAGACACGTACAAAGCTTTCCCTCGCCCTCCATTTGGTAAATCCGAACACAACTCTATCCTCCTGATTCCTGCAAACAAGCAAAAATTAAAGCAGGAAGCACAAGTGACTCGGTCTATAAAAAAGTGGTCAGATGAAGCAGATGCTAAACTACAGGACTGTTTTGCGATCACAGACTGGAACATGTTCTGGGATTCTTCCGATGGCATTGAGGAGTACACCACATCAGTCACGGGCTTTATCAATAAGTGCATCGACACTGTCTTCCCCACAGTGACTGTACGTACAGTATATCACAAAAGTGAGTACACCCCTCACATCTTTTCATGTGAGAACACTGAAGAAATGACACTTTGCTACATTGTAAAGTAGTGAGTGTACAGCTTGTATAACAGTGTAAATTTGCTGTCCCCTCAAAATAACTCAACACACAGCCATTCATGTCTAAACCGCTGGCAACAAAAGTGAGTACACCCCTAAGTGAAAATGTCCAAATTGCCCCCAAAGTGTCAATATTTTGTGTGGCCACCATCATTTTCCAGCACTGCCTTAACCCTCTTGGGCATGGAGTTCACCAGAGCTTCACAGGTTGCCATTGGAGTCCTCTTCCACTCCTCCATGACGACATCACGGAGCTGGAGGATGTTAGAGACCTTGCACTTCTCCACCTTCCGTTTGAGGATGCCCCACAGATGCTCAACAGGGTGTAGGTCTGGAGACGTGCTAGGCCAGTCCATCACCTTTACACTCAGCTTCTTTAGCAAGGCAGTGGTCGTCTTGGAGGTGTGTTTGGGGTCGTTAATCATGTTGGAATACTGCCCTGCGGCCCAGTCTCTGAAGGGAGGGTATCATGCTCTGCTTCAGTATGTCACAGTACATGTTGGCATTCATGGTTCCCTCAATGAACTGTAGCTCCCCAGTGCCGGCAGCACTCATGCAGCCCAAGACCATGACACTCCCACCACCATGCTTGACTGTAGGCAAGACACACTTGTCTTTGTACTCCTCACCTGGTTGCCGCGACACACGCTTGACACCATCTGAACCAAATACGTTTATCTTGGTCTCATCAGACCACAGGACATGGTTCCAGTAATCCATGTCCTTAGTCTGCTTGTCTTCAGCAAATTGTTTGTGGGCTTTCTTGTGCATTATCTTTAGAAGAGGATTCCTTTTGGGACGACAGCCATGCAGACCAATTTGATGCAGTGTACGGCGTATGGTCTGAGCACTGACAGGCTGACCCCCCACCTCTTCAACCTCTGCAGCAATGCTGGCAGCACTCATACGTCTATTTCCCAAAGAAAACCTCTGGATATGACGCTGAGCACATGCACTCAACTTCTTTGGTCGACCATGGCGAGGCCTGTTCTGAGTGGAACCTGTCCAGTTAAACCGCTGTATGGTCTTGGCCACCGTGTTGCAGCTCAGTTTCAGGGTCTTGACAATCTTCTTATAGCCCAGGCCATCTTTATGTAGAGCAACAATTATTTTTTTCAGATCCTCAGAGAGTTCTTTGCCGTGAGGTGCCATGTTGAACTTCCAGTGACTAGTCAGTATGGGGGAGTGTGAGAGCAATGACACCAAATTTAATACACCTGCTCCCCATTCACACCTGAGACCTTGTAACACTAACGAGTCACATGACACCGGGGAGGGAAAATGGCTAATTGGGCCCAATTTGGACATTTTCACTTAGGGGTGTACTCACTTTTGTTGCCAGCGATTTAGACATTAATGGATGTTTACACAAATTTACACTGTTATACAAGCTGTACACTCACTACTTTACATTGCAGCAAAGTGTAATTTCTTCAGTGTTGTCACATGAAAAGACACACTCAAATATTTACAAAAATGTGAGATGTGTACTCAAGTTTGTGATATACTGTACATAACCCAACTAGAAGCCATGGATTACAGGCAACATTCGCACTGAGCTAAAGGATAGAGCTGCTTCTTTCAAGGTGCGGGACTCTAACCTGGAAGCTTATAAGAAATCCTGCTATGCCCTCCGGCGAACCATCAAACACGAAAAGCGTCAATACAGGGCTAAGATTGAATCCTACTACACCGGCTCCAACGCTCGTCTTATGTGGCAGGGCTTGCAAACTATTACAGACTACAAAGGGAAGCACAGCCGCGAGCTGAACAAACACAAGGCTGCGGGGCCAGACGGATTACCAGGATGTGTGCCCGGGCATGTGCTGACCAGCTGGCAAGTGTCTTCACTGACATTTTCAACATGTCCCTGATTGAGTCTGTAACACCACCATGTTTCAAGTTGACCACCATTGTCCCTGTGCCCAAGAACACAAAGGCAACCTGCCTAAATGACTACAGACCCGTAGCACTCACGTTCGTAGCCATGAAGTTCTTTGAAAGGTGGATAATGGCTCACATCAACACCAATATCCCAGAAACCCTAGACCCACTCCAATTTGCATACCGCCCAAACTGATCCACAGATGATGCAATCTCTATTGCACTCCACACTGCCCTTTCCCACCTGGACAAAAGGAACACCCATGTGAGAATGCTATTCATTGACTACAGCTCAGCGTTCAACACCATAGTACCCTCAAAGCTCATCACTAAGCTAAGGATCCTGTGACTAAACACCTCCCTTTTTTTCAACAGGATCCTGGACTTCCCAACGAGCCGCCCCCAGGTGGTGAGGGTAGGTAGCAACACATCTGCCATGCTGATCCTCAACACTGGAGCTCCCCGGGGGTGCGTGCTCAGTCCCCTCCTGTACTCCCTGTTCACCCACGACTGCATGGCCAGGCACGACTCCAACACCATCGTTAAGTTTGCAGACGACACAGTGGTAGGCCTGATCACCGACAACAACAAGACAGCCTATAGGGAGGAGGTCAGAGACCTGGCCGGGTGGTGCCAGAATAACCACCTCTCCCATAATGTAACCAAGACTAAGGAGATGATTGTGGACAATAGAAAAAGGTGGATCGAGCATGTCCCCATTCTCATCGACGGGGCTGTAGTGGAGCAGGATGAGAGCTTCAAGTTCCTTGGTGTCCACATCAACAACAAACTAGAATGGTCCAAACATACCAAGACAGCCGTGAAGAGGGCACGACAAAGCCTATTCCCCCTTAGGAATCTAAAAAGATTTGGCATGGGTCCTGAGATCCTCAAGCTGAGCTGCAACATCTGGTTGCATCAAATCCTGGTACGGCAATTGCTCGGCCTCTGACCGCAAGGCACTACAGAGGTTAGTGCGTACGGCCCAGCACATCACTGGGGCTAAGCTGCCTGCCATCCAGGACCTCTACACCAGGCGGTGTCAGAGGAAGTCCCTAAAAATTGTCAAATACCCCAGCCACCCCGAACATAGACTGTTCTTTCTACTACCGCATATCAAGTGGTACAGGAGTGCCAAATTTTGGACAGCCTTCTCAACAGTTTTTACCCCCAAGCCATAAGACAACTGAACAGGTAATCAAATGGCTACCCGGACTATTTGCATTGTGTGCCGCCCCAAACCCTCTTTTATGCTGCTGCTACTCTCTGTTTATCATATATGCATAGTCAATTTAACCATATCTAAATGTACATACTACCTCAATCAGTCTGACTAACCGGTATCTGCATGTATTCTCGCCACTTCTATAGCCTCGCTACTGTATGTAGCCTCGCTACTGTATGTAGCCTCGCCACTTCTATAGCCTCGCTACTGTATGTAGCCTCGCCACTTCTATAGCCTCGCTACTGTATGTAGCCTCGCCACTTCTATAGCCTCACTACTGTATGTAGTCTCGCCACTTCTATAGCCTCGCTACTGTATGTAGCCTCGCCACTTCTATAGCCTCGCTACTGCATGTAGCCTCGCCACTTCTATAGCCTCGCTACTGTATGTAGCCTCGCCACTTCTATAGCCTCACTACTGTATGTAGCCTGTCTTTTTACTGACACTTTACTTCTTTACTTACCTATTGTTCACCTAATACCTTTTTTGCACTATTGGTTAGATCCTGTAAGTAAGCATTTCACTGTTGTATTCAGCGCACGTGACAAATAAACTTTGGTTTGATTTGATTTTATCACCACCAGTTAGGATCATCAATTAGGATTTTAAAATGTGAAATATCAGAATAATAGTAGAGTGAATTATTTATTTCAGCTATAATTTCTTTCATCACATTCCCAGTGGGTCAGAAGTTTACACACACTAAATTTGAATTTGATACCATTGATACCTTTAAATTGTTTAACTTGGGTCAAACGTGTCAGGTAGCCTTCCACAAGCTTCCCACAATAAGTTTGAGTGTGAATTAAGTGTGAATTTTGGCCCATTCCTCCTGACAGAGCTGGTGTAACTCAATCAGGTTTGTAGGCCTCCTTGCTCGCACAGGCTTTTTCAGTTCTGCCGACAAATCTTTTATGGGATTGAGGTCAGGGCTTAGTGATTGGCCTCTCCAATACCTTGGCTTTGTTGTTCTTAAGGCATTTTGCCACAACTTTGGAAGTATGCTTGGGGTCATTGTCAATTTGCAAGATCCATTTGCGACCAAGATTTAACTTCCTGACTGATGTCTTGAGATGTTACTTCAATATATCTACCTCATTTTATTTTCTAATGATGCCATCTATTTTGTGAAGTTCACCAGTCCCTCCCGCAGCAAAGCACCCCCACATGATGCTGCCATACCCGTTCTTCACGGTTGGGATGGTGTTCTTCGGCTTGCAAGCATCCCCCTTTTTCCTCCAAAAATAACGATGGCCAGCAAGTTCTATTTTTGTTTCATCAGACCAGAGGACATTTCTCCAAATAGTACGATCTTTGTCCCAAACCGTAGTCTGGCTTTTGTGGCGGTTTTGTAGTAGTGGCTTCTTCCTCGCTGAGCGGCCTTTCAGGTTATGTCAATAAAGGACTCGTTTTACTGCCTATATAGATACTTTTGTACCTGTTTCCTCCAGCATCTTCACAAGGTCCTTTGCTGTTGTTCTGGGATTGCTTTGCACTTTGCACTCTGTCTGTAAACAATTGTTGGAAAAATGACTTGTGTCATGCACAAAGTAGATGTCCTAACCAACTTGCCAAAACTATAGTTTGTTAATTAACAAGACATTTTTGGAGTGGTTGAAAAACAAGTTTTAATGACTCCAACCTAAGTTATGCAAACTTCCGACTTCAACTGTATGTTGAAGAGGGTGGGATTCTAGCTGCATCCCTGTCTCACCCTAATGTCATGTAGAAAGAAATGTGTTTGTTTTTTGCCAATTTTAACTGCACACTTGTTTGTGTTCATGGATTTTATAATGTTGTATGTTTTTCTGCCAACACCGCTTTCCTTCAATTTGCCTAGTATCCCCTCATGCCAAATTCAGCCAAAAGATCTTTTGAAATCAACAAATCATGAGAAGATTTTGCCTTTGTTTTGGTTTATTTGTTTGTTAATTAGAGTTGGCAGGGTGAATATGTGGTTTGTCATATGGTAAAAAGGCAATTTGACATTTGCTCAGTACATTGTTTTCGCTGTTAATTATAATGCAGAGGATTTTCCCAAGGTTGCTGTTGGTGCATATCCCATGGTTGTTATTGGGGTCAGATTTGTCTCCACTCCTGTGTTTAGGGATGATCCGTCTTTGGTTCCAAATATTGGTGAAGATGCCAGAGCTGAGGATGGTGTTAAAGAGTTTAAGTATAGCCAATTGGAATTTGTGGTCAGTATATTTTATCATTTCATTTAGAATACCATCAACACCACAGTCTTTTTGGGGTTGGAGTGTTTGTATGTTGTCCTGTAGCTCATTCAATGTCAGTGATAAAGTAATCTACAGTACTACTGCCAAGGGATGAGCTGTAGGTGTAGATACCTCTCTCTCTCTCTCTCTCTCTCTCTCTCTCTCTCTCTCTCTCTGTCTCTATCAGGATCTCCATCTCTCACCTTGTGTTATCTCTCTTTCTCCTTCTCTGTCTTTCAGTCTTGCTCTCTGCGCCAGCTAGGCCTGCCTATATGTATTTTTCCTGGTGTAAGAGTGTTATAGTCTACTGGTGACATGGTGTTATACTTTTGCTCTCTCACTCTTTAGCTCTCTCCCCTTTCTTGGCTTTGTTGCAATGTTTCCTGGTGCTAGGGTGTTATAGCCTTGCTCTCTCCCCCAACTCTCCCATCTTTCTCCTCTCTCACCCACTATTACCTCTCTCTCTCTCTCTCTCTCTCTCTCTCTCACACACTCTCCCCTCTCCTGCTATCGCTCTCCTGCTCTCTCTCCTCGCTCTCTCTCTCGCTCTCTCTCTCAAGTTGCAGTATCTCCTGGTGCTAGGGTGTTATAGTAAGAGAAGTCAACCTCAGAGGGCCCGACAGAACAAGACACACTGATCTCAGCTGACACATTCATCAACACAGGACACGGGTGGTGTGTGTGCACACTGTGCTGATTGCTACTGTCATCCTTGGAGGTCTTTCTGCCACCAGCAGAGAGCTTTCACAGTCCTGTCAGCACAGACAGGGCTGTGTGTGCATGCCTGTTCCTGTGCCTGTGTGTGTATGTGGTATGTCATGTGGTTATCTGCTTGTGATTCCTCCTGATGTTTACCATGATTGCTTTATCAGCGATAGAGACAGGGAGGGAGAGAAACAAAATAGAAAGAGGGGGTGAGAGGGGAAGAGAGAGAAAGTGAGTGGAAGATTGAAAGAGAGAGAGGCAGAGACGGCTCTTCCTTTTCTTGCATTCCTTTAACCTTTATTGCAGTGGGTTAAATCAGGGCCACACAGAGTGATTCCTGGTAGTCTTAAACAAATCTACTTTGAAGCAAAAGTATACACCTCACAAACATGGTTATGGGCAAAAAAAATGAAAAGACCTGTCCCATGTCATATATACAGTTCAAATGTACACTACATGAACAAAGGTATGCTGACACCTGCTCGTCAAAGATCTCATTCCATAATCATGGCATTAATATGGAGTTGGTCCCACCATTGCTGCTATAACAGCCCCCACTCTTCTAGGAAGGCTTTCCACTTAATGTTGGAACATTGCTGAGGGTACTTGCTCCATTCAACCACAAGAGCATTAGTGAGGTCGGGAACTGATGTTGGGCGATTAGGCCTGGCTAGCAGTCGGTGTTCCAATTAATCCCAAAGGTGTTCGATGGGGTTGAGGTGGGGGCTTTGTGCAGGAAGTCATGTCCTTCCATATCAATCTCGACAAACCATTTCTGTATGGACCTCGCTTTGTGCACGGGGCATTGTTACGCTGAAATAGGAAAGGGCCTTCCCCAAACTGTTGCCACAAAGTTGGAAGCATAGAATTACCTAGAATGTCATTGTATGCTGTAGCTTTAAGATTTCCCTTCACTGGAACTAAGGGCATAGCCGAATCATGAAAAACATCCCCATACCATTATTCATCTTCCACCAAACTTTACAGTTGGCATTTTGCATTGGGAAAGGTAGCGTTCTCCTGGTGTCTGCCAAACCCAGATTCGTCTATCGGATTGCCAGATGGTGAAGTGTGATTCATCACTCCAGAGAACGCGTTTCCACTGCTCTAGATTCCAATGGCGTTGAGCTTTACACCATTCCAGCTGATGCTTGGCATTGCGCATGTTGTTCTTAGACTTGTGTGCGGCTGCTAACTCATTTCATGAAGCTCCCGACAAACAGTTATTGTGCTGACGTGGCTTCCAGCGGCAGTTTGGAACTCGGTAGTGAGTGTTGCAAACGAGGACAGACGATTTTCAAGCGTTACGCGCTTCAACACTCCCTTTCTGTGAGCTTTTATGGCCTACCACTTCGCTGGGGTGGGCCGTTGTTTGTCCTATATGTTTCCACTTCACAATAACAGCACTTACAGTTTACTGGGGTAGGTCTTGCAGGGCAGAGATTTGACAAACTGACTTTTTGCAAAGATGGCCTCCTATGACGGTGCCAAGTTGAAAGTCACTGAGCTCTTCAGTAAGGCAATTCTATTGCTAATGTTTGTTTATGGAGATTGCATGGCTGTGTACTCGATTTTATACACCTGTCAGCAACGGGTGTGGCTGAAATAGCCAAATCCACTAATTTGAAAGGTTGTCCACATACTTTTGTATATATAGGGGGCTCCTGAGTGGCGCAGCGGTCTAAGGCACTGCATCTCAGTGCTAGAGGCATCACTACAGACCCTGATTCAATCCTGGGCTGTATCACAACGTCTGTGATCGGGAGTTCCATAGGAAGTTGCACAATTGGCCCAGAGTCGTCCGGATTAGGGGAGGGTTTGGCTGGAGTAGGCTGTCATTGTAAAATAAGAATTTGTTCTTAACTGGAAAGACAGTACTGTGCAGTATCAAAGAGCCCTCGCTGCTCGATCATCCAATTTTTCCAACTTAATTGAGGAAAATAAGAACAATCAAACATTTATTTTTGATACTGTCGCAAAGCTAACTAAAAAGCAGCATTCCCCAAGAGAGGATTGCTTTCACTTCAGCAGTAATAAATTCATGAACTTCTTTGAGGAAAAGATCATAATCATTTGAAAGCAAATTACAGACTCCTCTTTAAATCTGCGTATTCCTCCAGACCTCAGTTGTCCTGAGTCTGCACAACTCTGCCAGGACCTAGGATCAAGAGAGACACTCAAGTTTTTTAGTACTATATCTCTTGACACAATGATGAAAATAATCATGGCCTCTAAACCTTCAAGCTGCATACTGGACCCTATTCCAACTAAACTACTGAAAGAGCTGCTTCCTGTGCTTGGCCCTCCTCTTCTATGTTGAACATAATAAACGGCTCTCTATCCACCGGATGTGTACCAAACTCACTAAAAGTGGCAGTAATAAAGCCTCTCTTGAAAAAGCCAAACCCTGACCCAGAATATATGTTTAAAACTATCTTCCATTCCTCTCAACATTTTTAGAAAAGGCTGTTGCGCAGCAACTCACTGCCTTCCTGAAGACAAACAATGTATATGAAATGCTTCAGTCTGGTTTTAGACCCCATCATAGCACTGAGACAGCACTTGTGAAGGTGGTAGATAACCTTTTAATGGCATCAGACCGAGGCTCTGCATCTGTCCTCGTGCTCCTAGACCTTAGTGCTGCTTTTGATACCATCGATCACCACATTATTTTGGAGAGATTGGAAACCCAAATTGGTCTACACGGACAAGTTCTGGCCTGATTTAGATCTGTCGGAAATATATCAGTTTGTCTCTGTGAGTGGTTTGTCCTCTGACAAATCAACTGTAAATTTCAGTGTTCCTCAAGGTTCCGTTTTAGGACCACTATTGTTTTCACTATATATTTTACCTATTGGGGATGTCATTCAAAAACATAATGTTAACTTTCACTGCTATGCGGATGTCACACAGCTGTACATTTCAATGAAACATGGTGAAGACCCAAAATTGCCCACGCTAGAGCCTGTGTTTCAGACATAAGGAAGTGGATGGCTGCAAACTTTCTACTTTTAAACTCTGACAAAACAGGGATGTTTGTTCTAGGTCCCAAGAAACAAAGAGATATAGTTAGAAAACCAGAGGAAATGGTCAGGGTGACAACTGATCATTTCCAAGGTTTATTTAAGGAAAGGGAAATAGATGTAGAGCAGGGAAATGTGTTTTTAGAACACTTGTCCAGGCAGTTGCCGGAGGACATTAGAGAAGTGATGGAGGCCCAGATCTCACTAGAAGAGGTTGAGAGCGCTCTTAGGAGGATGGGAAAGGGGAAGGTGCCTGGATGGATGGGCTGCCGGCTGAGTTTTATCTCAAGTTTTGGGGTATACTTGGACCAGTGGTCCTCGAAGTCTTGAAAGCCATCCTTGAGACGGGGGTCCCGGGGGGATCAATGGCTGTTGGTGTGCTGTCACTTTTATATAACAAGGGGGAAGTAACAGACCTAGGCAACTGGCGGCCGTTGACCATGCTGTGCGTAAATTACAAGCTAATTGCAAAGGTTTTAGCAGACCGGTTGAGTACAGCCCTTCCCTACGTCGTCCATGAGGATCAGACGTGCGGGGTAGAGAGCCGCTCTATTAGATGGAACCTACAGTTAATCAGGGACTCCATCACTTGGTTTGAAGATAGAGGCCTGCCTTTAATGGTAGCAGCGCTAGATCAGGCGAAAGCTTTTGATCGCGTGAATAGATCTTTTCTATTCAGAGTGTTAGGTTGATTAGGACTTGGGGAGAAGTTCATAGGATGGATTCGTACATTATATGTCGGAGCGGGGTGCCGAGTTCGTGTAAATAGTCACTTGGGTGACGTTTTTGACCTCTCGTCTGGGGTCAGGCAGGGGTGCCCACTCTCGGCTCTCCTCTTCGTTCTGTACATGGAGCCTCTGGGGGCTGCCATTAGGGCAGACACAGGGGTGGAAGGCGTGTTGATCCCTGGAAGTGGTGGGCTGCATGTTAAGATGACGCAGTACGCCGACGACACTTCCTTGCTGCTGTGCAAGGACTCGTGCCTGACAAGGTCCCTTGCCATCATTGGGGATTTTGCCCGAGTGTCGGGAGCGGTTCTGAACCATGCAAAGTCTTCCGTTAAGTTTTTCGGAAGATGGCGCGGTAGAAAGGATGTGCCCGGGGGGTTATCTCTCTGTGAGGGGGCCCTGAGGATTCTCGGGGTCCATTTTGAGACCTCCGGCTCAGCGATGCTTAACTGGAACATGGGTATCACAGTAGTACAGAGGAAGCTAGCGATGTGGAAGGCTCGGTATTTGTCTTTTATGGGCAAGATCCTGGTCCTAAAGGTGGATGTGTTGCCATCTCTTTTGTATTTGGCGTACATCTACCCATTGCCGGCTTGTCTGAGGAGGCTTCTAGTGAGGCTTGTGTTTCAGTTCATGTGGATTGGCAGGTACGAGTGGGTCGCCAGGGCACGCATGGCCATGCGGCCAAGTGGTTGCGTGCACACCCTGAGGTTGAAGTTGCCCGAATAGGTTTAGATCACAGGCACCAGTATGAGGAGGTCAGACAGGCAGGGAGTCCAGTGCCTGTAGTGGGCATCTCGGCAGTGGTCTGGGAGGGAGTGCAGGCGCGGGGCCTGGACAACAGGCTCAAGGACCTGAATTGGTTGAGCCTCCACAAGTGCTTGCCGGTACGTTCCATCATGTACCGGCATAGTTTGGCGCAATCCCCCACCTCTCCAAGATCCTCTTGTGGCAGGGAGGAGACTGTGCGCCATGTCTTTTGGGACTGTGCCTTTGCCGGAGTAGTATGGGCTAGGGCAAGTGTTGTTAGGTTTGGTAAGAGGGGATTTTGTATTGACATGGGCCAGGTTAGAGAGAGGTGTAGGGAGAGCGAAAGGGACGGATAGGGACAGGTTTCTGCTCTGGCTTCTCATGAGTCTCTTTAAACGGGGCTGTGGGAAGCCAGGCAGAACATGGTGAAGACAGGGAGAGATTGGGGGAGGAAGGGATAGTGAGGAGGGTGGAAGGAGATTTGAGGGGGAGGATGAAGAGGGAGGAGAGGAAGTGGGGGCATCATGCTGCCCGGGAGAGGTGGAAGGGGGGTTTAGGGCTCGGTGTCATTTAGATTTGTAAGGGGATAGATTAGGGACGGGGAGAAAGGGAAAGGTAGTTTGTAGGATGACGGGGAGGGAAGATGCTCCCCTGAGGTCTTGTTTGGGGTTTTTGTTTAGTTAAATTAAAATACTATTATTGAAGTATGAATGAAAATTATGAGTGAATGTTATTGAATGTAATAAATTATTTTTTCTAAAAAAATATTTAAAAAATAGGCTGTTTATGTTTTCTCGTTACGTTTATTGTTTTTGTATTGTTCATGTTCTTTTTTCATTAAACATGAATCTAAAATAGCCACGCTGCATTTTGGTCCGCCTCTCCTTCGACTAAAGAAAACTGTTACAGAATCACGCAATTTAACAGGACCAAGCGCCGTGGTAACGGGCAGCAGCAGGAGCAGCGCGAGGAGGACTGAACATGGGAGGATGAGTTGGACGGAAAAGGACCCTGGGCACAGCCTGGAGAATATCGCCGCCCCAAAGAAGAGCTGGAGGCGGGGAAGGCGGAGAGGCGCTGGTATGAGGAGGCAGCACGGCAGCGTGGATGGAAGCCCGAGAGTCAGCCCCAAAAATGTATTGGGGGGGGCTCACAGGAAGTATGTCAAAGCCAGGTAGGAGACCTGCGTCAACTTCCTGTGGTTACCGGGGGCTAGAGAGACCGGGCAGGCACGTGTTATGCTGTGAAGCGCACGGTGTCCCCAGTGCGGGTGCATAGCCCGGTGCGGTACATACCAGCTCCGCGTATCGGCCGGGCTAGAGTGGGCATCGAGCCAAGTGCCATGAAGCCGGCTCTACGCATCTGGTCTCCAGTGCGTCTCCTTGGGCCGGCTTACATGGCACCAGCCTTGCACATGGTGTCCCCGGTTCGCCTGCATAGCCCAGTGCGGGCTATTCCACCTCGCCGCACTGGCAGGGCAACCGGGACCATTCAACCGGGTAAGGTTGGACAGGCTCGGTGCTCAAGAGCTCCAGTGCGCCTGCACAGTCCAGTCTATCCGTCACCACCTCCACGTCCAGCACCAGAGCTGCCACCGCGGACAGATGCCCACCCAGACCCTCCCCAATAGGTTCAGGTTTTGCGGCCGGAGTCCGCACCATGGGGGGGGGTACTGTCACACCCTGACCATAGTTTGCTTTGTATGTTTCTATGTTTTGTTTGGTCAGGGTGTGATATGAGTGGGCATTCTATGTTGGATGTCTTGTTTGTCTATTTCTATGTATGGCCTGATATGGTTCTCAATCAGAGGCAGGTGTTAGTCATTGTCTCTGATTGGGAACCATATTTAGGTAGCCTGTTTGGTGTTGGGTTTTGTGGGTGATTGTTCCTGTCTCTGTGTTAGTTTGCACCAGTATAGGCTGTTTAGGTTTTCTCGTTACGTTCATTGTTTTTGTACTGTTCGTGTTCTTATTTCATTAAACATGAATCTAAATAGCCACGCTGCATTTTGGTCCGCCTCTCCTTCGACTAAAGAAAACCGTTACAGCCTGGTTAAATTAAAAAATGTAAAATTGAGTTTGCATCCCAATATTACACTTTATAGCAATATAGCAAAACCATTTGACATAGAAACATTTTAACAGCAGTTAAAAAATATATTTATTTCTTATAAAAAATATTAACATTCCACCGTTGAGACCAAAGAGGGAGCTTTTGGTCATTGAC
Organism: Oncorhynchus masou masou; assembly: GCF_036934945.1. NCBI lineage: Eukaryota > Metazoa > Chordata > Actinopteri > Salmoniformes > Salmonidae > Oncorhynchus > Oncorhynchus masou. The sequence goes on along the minus strand of NC_088239.1, from coordinate 66,516,494 downwards.
TGCATGAAAGGGCTATAAACCTCTCTATCAACTCGCCTCCCTTCCCCAGCCCCCCCCCCCCCCACTTCCTTCTTTCTTGGTTTGCAATTAGCCTTTTCCCAACGTACTTCACACTTCACACTTGTTGCTATAGCAATATGCAGGAGGGCTGAATGCCCCTTTGTCTTTGCATGCATGCACGCCCGCACCCGCACACACACACACACACACACACACACACACACACACACACACACACACACACACACACACACACACACACACACACACACACTGCAGATAAATCCTCATATTATGAGCTTATGTTTTAAACACAGTTACAGCAGGAGGAGAGAATTAAGACTGTGATTAACTCCTCTCGCTGCCAGTGTCTGCCTGCCTGTCTGGCTGTCTGTCTGTGCTCGTACATTGAGAACGAAAAGTAGATTGAAGATATGACGTGACCAAACTTTCTCTGAAATGGAGAGCTGAGCAGAATGTACTTGGTGTCCCGGGTTTGAATCAGTCCCTGATTAGAGGAGAATAATGAAAATTAGCACCGACCTTGAGATTCCGTTTTCATAAAAGTTGATAAAATGAAACTGCTTTATTGTCACACACCAGATAGGTGCAGTGAAATGTGTTGTTTTACATAGTAGTACGGAGCCCCTCGAGCAAATTAGGGTTAAATACCTTGTTGGGCTCATCGACAGATTGGTCACCTTGGGTACTCAAACCAGCAACCTTTCAGTTAGTGGCTCAAAGCTCTAACCACTAGGCTTCCTGAAACCTTAAAAGTGACATTTTATATACAAAAGTATTTGGACACACCTTCAAATTAGTGGATTCGGCTATTTCAGCCACACCTGTTACTGACAGCGTATAAAATGTAGCACACAGCCATACAATCTCAATAAACAAACATCGGCATTAGAATGGCCTTACTGAAGAACTCAGTGACATTAAACGTGGCACCGTCATAGGATGCCACCTTTCCCACAATCAGTTAGTCAAATTTCTGCCCTGCTGGAGCTGCCCGAGTCAACTGTAAGTGCTGTTATTGTGAAGTGGAATAGTCTAGGAGCAACAACGGCTCAGACGTGAAGTGGTAGGCCACACAAGCTCACAGAACGTGACCGCCGAGTGCTGAAGCGCGTAGCGCATAAAAATCATCTGTCCTCGGTTGCAACACTCACTATGAGTTCTAAACTGCTTCTGGAAGCAATGTTAGCACAATAACTGTTCATTGGGAGCTTCATAAAATGGGTTTCCATGGCCGAGCAGCCGCACACAATCTTAAGATTACCATGTGCGATGCCAAGAGTCAGCTGGAGTGTTTGTAAAGCTCGCCGCCATTGGACTCTGCAGCAGTGGAAACGCGTTCTCTGGAGTAATGAATCACGCTTCACCATCTGGCAGTGAGACGGACAAATCTGGGTTTGGCGGACGCCAGGCAAACGCTACATGCCCCAATGCAAAAAGCCAACTGTAAAGTTTGGTGGAGGAGGAATAATGGCCTGGAGCTATTAACTCTACAGCATACAATGACATTGTCCACATACTTTGGTTGTGTAGTGTACTTCATAGTAGTAGCTGATGTCTTTGTACTAGATGAAACCACTTGCTGAAACAAAGTAGGAAAAACATAGACACACATCAATACAGATCTCATGATGTTTGTATTAGTCAATCACACAGAAAACTCAGGTATTGTTACAGATGTTTTTATTCAGGTCTTTAGACACATATTTCATTTACGCTGCTGTAGCTCAGTAAAAGCGTACATAGAAACCTGCACCTTATCATCCTCCCCTCCTCTCCTTTCTCTTCTTGCTTTTCTCTCATTTTCTCTCTCCCCCTCTTCTTCTCTCACTCTCTCTATTTTTCTCTCTCTCACAGTAGGAAAAGAAAATATGACAAGTACAGTAAGACCTGACAGAGATGAGTGTTGGCACCACCAGTATCCATGGCAACAGATGATTTACACACATTCCCTGGAGAACAAGTGTGTGTCACGCCTCTGTCCGTGTTCTGGATCTCCACTAGCCTCACACTCCAACATATAAAAATACTCCACAGAGTTTCAGAGGTATAATGCACACAATTATAATACACACACACACAAATATATAATACAAATGTATACACTCAAACTGATGCACACAGCTGTGTAGTGAGACTTACTTTTTTAATCATATTTTTACATGACTCTATTTTCTTTTTACAGTTTAAACAACACAACTGAGATAGAAAACCACTTCAACTTACAATAGTATCTGCAGAAGTCTGCAAAGTGTCCTTGACGTGTTTCTGTAAGTTTCCACGTGAGGGTGGAATGTGTGTGTGTGTGTTTGTGTTAGCACGTGAGGGTGGAATATGTGTGTGTTTGTGTTTGCACGTGAGGGTGGGATATGTGTGTGAGCGTGTGTTTGCACGTGAGGGTGGAATATGTGTGTGTGTGTTTGTGTTTGCACGTGAGGGTGGAATATGTGTGTGTGTGTTTGTGTTTGCACGTGAGGGTGGAATATGTGTGTGTGAGTGTGTTTGTGTTTGCACGTGAGGGTGGAATATGTGTGTGTGTGTTTGTGTTTGCACCTGAGGGTGGAATATGTGTGTGTGTGTTTGTGTTTGCACGTGAGGGTGGAATATGTGTGTGTGTGTTTGTGTTTGCACGTGAGGGTGGAATATGTGTGTGTGTGTGTTTGTGTTTGCACGTGAGGGTGGAATATGTGTGTGTGTGTTTGTATTTGCACGTGAGGGTGGAATATGTGTGTGTGTGTTTGTGTTTGCACGTGAGAGTGGAATATGTGTGTGTGTGCGCACGTGTGTGTATTAACCATCTGCCAGGCAGTGAGGACTAAAGAGGTTGAGGGAGAAAGTCTGCAAGGTGTCTTTAAGGAGTTTTTTTTGTGTGTGTGTGTGTGTCTGTCTGTCTGTCTGTCTGTCTGTCTGTCTGTCTGTCTGTCTGTCTGTCTGTCTGTCTGAGATGTGAAGGTTACTAAGGTCAGGGACAGAGGAACAGTCCCTCCTATCTGGACTTTTTGCTCCAATCACATTAGAGTCTGTGCAGTCTAGTCCAATTCCAGTAGTGTCCATCTAATGAAAGTAGAGTCAGAGGCCCTAGCAGATTAGTCCTCTCCTCGATTGTTGCCCTGTCCAATTCTTCACACTTGAGGTCTAAAGTCAGAGTGCGAATTACCCCATGACATTCAGGGGGGGTCTCTATTGAAAAAAATGTATGGGCCTAATAATGAAGATGTCATTTAAACGGTAGAAATAAAAGACCTTTTAATGTGGCATGAACACAACCAGTCATGATATTTTTATCTGATTGCCAAACAAATCACTTCAAAAAGTAGGCTACCTGTGCATGTTGGTATACTCTAAAATAATTCCAGAATTCAAGCTGCATGTATACTCACGTCATTTGATGAATGGAAATAGACATTTGTTACAAAACATCAAACAGTGTGTCTAATGACATTCAGAGGTGGCCATTGATTAGGCCTGCATTAATTGATGCGTCTCGCTGACAAATGGACATTTTTTGTAGCCTGAAAAGTCGGGACACCTGAAATGCGTCTGTATCTGTCCTATGAAAACGGGATGGTTACCCTAACACACAGTGTCAACTTACTAGGCCACAATGTGTTTTACCGTGAACTTCTAATAGGCCTACCAGTAGCCTATTGCCGGTCGCTGTGAAAACGCTCCCTATAGACTACTTTCAATGCATTTTTCAGAAAAAGGTGGGTAAACAGCGTTTGCTTGCGTTTACCCACCGCTAGGCCTACACCACTGCCGGTAGCCTATTGCCGGTCCCACCGCTAGGCCTACACCACTGCCGGTAGCCTATTGCCGGTCCCACCGCTAGGCCTACACCACTGCCGGTAGCCTATTGCCGGTCCCTCCGCTAGGCCTACACCACTGCCGGTAGCCTATTGCCGGTCCCACCGCTAGGCCTACACCACTGCCGGTAGCCTATTGCCGGTCCCACCGCTAGGCCTACACCACTGGGCCTACACCACTTGGGGCGGCAGGGTAGCCTAGTGGTTAGAACGTTGGATTAGTAATCGGAAGGTTGCAAGTTCAAATCCCCGAGCTGCCCCTGAACAGGCAGTTAACCCACTGTTCCTAGGCCGTCATTGAAAATAAGAATTTGTTCTTAACTGACTTGCCTAGTTTAAAAAAAAAAAAAAAAAAAAAACTGCCGGTAGCCTATTGCCGGTCCCACAGCTAGGCCTACACCACTGCCGGTAGCCTATTGCCGGTCCCACCGCTAGGCCTACATCACTGCCGGTAGCCTATTGCCGGTCCCACCGCTAGGCCTACACCACTGCCGGTAGCCTATTGCCGGTCCCACAGCTAGGCCTACACCACTGCCGGTAGCCTATTGCCCCACCGGTCACCACTGCCGGTAGCCTATTGCCGGTCCCACCGCTAGGCCTACACCACTGCCGGTAGCCTATTGCCGGTCCCACCGCTAGGCCTACACCACTGCCGGTAGCCTATTGCCGGTCCCACCGCTAGGCCTACATCACTGCCGGTAGCCTATTGCCGGTCCCACCGCTAGGCCTACACCACTGCCGGTAGCCTATTGCCGGTCCCACCGCTAGGCCTACATCACTGCCGGTAGCCTATTGCCGGTCCCACCGCTAGGCCTACATCACTGCCGGTAGCCTATTGCCGGTCCCACCGCTAGGCCTACACCACTGCCGGTAGCCTATTGCCGGTCCCACAGCTAGGCCTACACCACTGCCGGTAGCCTACCCTCTCAGCCGAGGCAATTTTACACACATGAACACACACGCAGAAAAGGTAGCCTACATTCAATATAATACATGAGTTGAATCAAAACATGTTTTACATCCTAGTTCATGAGCTGTCCATAAATCATGAGTTAATGCTTGGAGTCTTCACAGATCGTGTGACATAAAACAGTAACTTTAGTTCCTTACATGAATTACATTATTAACAGTGTTATTTGTCATAAATAAGTATTTAACAATTGAATTAGAACATTGAACTTAAACCTTGTACGAATCCTGGATCTTGGAGATTTCTGTAGATGTACTGTAAGTGTAACTATGCCAACATGACATTTTATGATGTGAAAACAGTTGTCATGGGCACATAAATCCAAAATGATGTAGACCTATGCCATAATCAGATGCTTCTAACCAAACAAGTTACATTAAAAGCCTACTTTCATTAATGTATACTTGATGGATGGACTGGATGCACATTGGTGTCCAGCTATAGGCTAGTTGGTTAGTGATACTGTTGACCATCATCAGCTGATCTAGGAAAGAATACAAATATTGATAGAAAATAATAAAGCTAAATAAATGGTCTGGTACTTCTGGCCACGGGTGGCACGGAGAACACCAGTACCCACACGCACCTGAAAAACAAAGCAATGAGCGCTCTAAACAGCTGACCAACAAAAGCAAACAATGATAAATCAACAAATAAATCTAATGCATTGGAATAAAGGCTATTTTCTATCAAGGACTTCCTCAAATGAGGAAGTACAAAGGAAAATCTATGCGTAAAGGAGCTCAGCTGAGGCCAAAATTCAGCAGTACTAAGTGGACAGCGCCTCTACCTAGAAATAAATGGTTTAAACCATGACAGAGAGATAGGGGTGTTTGTTTCATTTGTAAGCTTTTATTCTCATATTTACCAATGTAAAACATATTTACCACTGCATTTTTAACAAATAGGAGAATAGTTAAATTAGCATTATTTAGCGACCCCCCAAAGTTTGACTTTAGTTGCATTTAAGGGAGCTAACGTCTCATTCAGGTGAGCTGAGCCCCCCCGTCTCCCCCGTAATTCGCACCCTGTTTACAGTTTATTTTAAAATGCATATGAGGATGAATTTCTGGAGGTGCAGTGTCCCATCAGATTTTTAGGAAGTGCGTCTTTTGGCAGCACACTTCGCCAACTCATTCTGCACTCTATTAGTTAGACATCAGAACTACCATCTCAGCCAAAGTGTCTATACACTCAGAAACACCAAGACAAAGGGTGGTAATGCAGACCTGAGAGTCCACAGTGTTCAGGGTGGGAGGATAGGACAGGGCATGTGTAGAATCATCCATCCAGTGTCTGTCTCCTTCTCTCTCTCCCTCTCTTTGTCTCTCTGTAGAATGAGTGCCAGTCTCTTCTCTGTCCTCTCTCTCTTCTCATCTCATCACTTCTCCTCTCCAATACCTTTTCTCCTTTCTTCGACTCTGCTTTCATCTTCGCTCAGTTTTTCTGTCGATATTGTTGTTTTGACATGGTAGTGGAGGATGTGATGTCACAGAACTTCCTGCGGGTGGCGTTTGGGCTTCCTGTCTGACCCCGAGGACAGGGTTTCGAGGTCAGCAGTCAGGAGTGTACATGTGTACTACAGAGCCTGGAGCAAAAGCCCCAACATGGACATGCACACACTCACACACTCTCTCACAATCAGGGTTCCAGGGGCTGCTGCAGAGTGCTGGGCTCTACCCTCTTCTCCCTTAGAACCCTGTGCCAATAACGCCTGAGAGAGAGAGAGAGAAAGAGAGAGAGAGAGAGAGAGAGAGAGAGAGAGAGAGAGAGAGAGAGAGAGAGAAAGAGAAATAAAGTGAAAGAGGGGGAATTAAACATAAGATGTAAATGTGTTTTGAGGATGGAGAGAGAAGATGAGAGAAAGAGGGGAAAGACAGGATTGAGTTATGAGTGAATAGATGGATGGATGAACAGAGTGATGAAGATAGTTGATGGACAGAGTAGATGGAGATGCAGAAAATAGTAAACTATATATGACAAATGGACAGAATGTGGAGGAATGATACAAAGCAGGAGGAGTGATTTCAACCAGGTTGCTCAAGATTCACTTTGAAATTGAACATCCATCCATTTCCAGAGGATGTTGGGAGATGCCTTTTAAATAAAATGCCACTAGGGGCAATGTTGAGCGCTAATACCATCAAGTAGACTTGGGTTTTGCTAAAGCATTGTGAACAGGGATGATGGATGGGTATAAGCCACAAGCTCTGGCTCCTAGGGTTGTGTGTTCAATCACAGTGTTAGACTTAATTGTTTTTGTTTTAACCCTATCCCAAACCTTAACCCTTAACGTAATCATTAAGGAATGAATGAAAGAGGAGTCGCAGCAGGAGGAGCAACATAGAGTCTCAAAAACACCTACAACAGACACTGATGTCAAATTTGTTGCTTTCATACAACCTGCTATTCAAAGACAGACATGCAAGCACACACACACACAAACGCACACATGCAAACACACGCACGCACACACACACACTCACTCACTCACACACAAATTCACAGACGCTAATGCACAGACACTCACACTCACCTCTTCACACTCAAAGTCATTGGAGGGAATGCACTTTTGTTCTCCATCCTGTAAAAAAACATACACCATCAGTATTGACTTACACACAGCATGAGCAACAACAACACACTCACCAGACTCATGTAATGTATCCTATACTTTCTCTCTCTCACTCTCTCACTCTCTTGTGCGCACGCCAGTATCTCCAGTTATCTCCCTCTCCCATCAGCCCCTCTCTGGGTCTCATTAGCATATCTACACCCGTCACTTGGCTGGAAGAACCAATCAGATCTTATCTCTTCTCAGAACAAGAAGAGCTGTTTTCATGGCCAGGAAATGAAGAAAATAATAGAGAGCAGAAAACGGAGAGAGAAATAACTAGTTAACGTTATTAAACACACACACACCCTCCCCCTGCCCTCTACGTGATCAGTCTGAATGTCAGGAGTTCTGTGCAGGAGGCAGCAGTCCTGGGATTAGACTCCCAGCTGCAGGGATCTGACAGTTTAAACATACACTACAGTATACACACGCACACACAAAATCATGCACGAACGCACTCATGTACACACCCATGTACAGTGGGGCAAAAAAGTATTTAGTCAGCCACCAATTGTGCAAGTTCTCCCACTTAAAAAGATGAGAGAGGCCTGTAATGTTCATCATAGGTACACTTCAACTATGATAGACAAAATGAGAAAAAAAATCCAGAAAATCACATTGTAGGATTTATAAAGAATTTATTTGCAAATTATGGTGGAAAATAAGAATTTGGTCACCTACAAATGAGCAAGATTTCTGGCTCTCACAGACCTGTAACTTCTTTTTTGAGAGGCTCCTATGTCCTCCACTTGTTACCTGTATTAATGGCACCTGTTTGAACTTGTTATCAGTATAAAAGACACCTGTCCACAACCTCAAACAGTCACACTCCAAACTCCACTATGGCCAAGACCAAAGAGCTGTCAAAGGACACCAGAAACAAAATTGTAGACCTGCACCAGACTGGGAAGACTGAATCTGCAATAGGTAAGCAGCTTGGTTTGAAGAAATCAACTGTGGGAGCAATTATTAGGAAATGGAAGACATACAAGACCACTGATAATCTCCCTTGATCTGGGGCTCCACACAAGATCTCACCCTGTGGGGTCAAACTGATCTGAAGAATGGTGAGCAAAAATCCCAGAACCACACAGGGGGGCCTAGTGAATGACCTGCAGAGAGCTGGGACCAAAGTAACAAAGCCTACCATCAGTAACATACTACGCCGCCAGGGACTCAAATCCTGCAGTGGCAGACGTGTCCCCCTGCTTAAGACAGTACATGTCCAGGCCCATCTGAAGTTTCCTAGAGAGCATTTGGATGATCCAGAAGAAGATTGGGAGAATGTCATATGGTCAGATGTAACCAAAATATAACTTTTTGGTAAAAACTAATCTCGTCGTGTTTGGAGGACAAAGAATGCTGAGTTGCATCCAAAGAACACCATACCTACTGTGAAGCATGGGGGTGGAAACATCATGCTTTGGGGCTGTTTTTCTGCAAAGGGACCAGGACGACTGATCCGTGTAAAGGAAAGAATGAATGGGCCATTTATCATGAGATTTTGAGTGAAAACCTCTTTTCATCAGCAAGGGCATTGAAGATGAAACGTGGCTGGGTCTTTCAGCATGACAATGATCCCAAACACACCGCCCGGGCAACGAAGGAGTGGCTTCGTAAGAAGCATTCCAAGGTCCTGGAGTGGCCTAACCAGTCTCCAGATCTCAACCCCATAGAAAATCTTTGGAGGGAGTTGAACGTCCGTGTTGCCCAGCAACAGCCCCAAAACATCACTGCTCTAGAGGAGATCTGCATGGAGGAATGGGCCAAAATACCAGCAACAGTGTGTGAAAACCTTGTGAAGATTTACAGAAAACGTTTGACCTTTGTCATTGCCAACAAAGGGTATATAACAAAGTATTGAGATAAACTTTTGTTGTTGACCAAATACTTATTTTCCACCATAATTTGCAAATGAATTCATAAAAAATTCTACAAAGTGATTTTCTGGATTTTTTTTCTCATTTTGTCTGTCATAGTTGAAGTGTACCTATGATGAAAATTACAGCCCTCTCTCATCTTTTTTAAGTGGGAGAACTTGCACAATTGGTGGCTGACTAAATACTTTTTTTGCCCCACTGTATGTATACATATACAAATAGCATGAATAATTCCATTCTATTTCACACTGTTACCTTTGTGTATTATTTCTGTGTGTGCATTCCCCCCTTCCAGGCTCCATTCCAGTTAGACTTATATATAGAGCGGCAGGACCAGATATTTCAAATAATTAAATAATTAATAGATTATGCTCAATATCCGCTATGAAAGTAGATACACTACTTCACCTGAACCAATGTCACCACACACACACACACACACACCTTAAGGTTGGCGCAGGTTGAGAAGACACAGGTGCTGTCCTGAGGCTTGATTTCATTGGCATGGAGCGAGGGGGCGGGCTTAGAGTTGAGTGGTGGCTGTATGGGAGGAAAGGGCGTGGCCAAAGACTCTATAACAGGAAGTACACTCCCCTCTGGACCATAGCCAAACGCCTGGATGGCATTCTCTACAAAAACAGGCAGGAGAAAAGGAGAGAAGATACAGGTTGTGACTTTAAGAGAGGCAAGATGGAGTGCAGGTATTGTAGCTAGGTCACTGTTATTTAAAAAAAAACACCTAGGGACCTCTCTCTCACACACACACACACACACACACACACACACACACACACACACACACACACACACACACACACACACACACACACACACACACACACACACACACACACACACACACACACAGGCACACACACGGGCACACAGGCACTCCACTCACTGAGGCAGGTGTTGTGTGTGAAGTCTCTGAGGAAGGCGTCACACTCATTTTCCTGGTTGCCAGTCCCTCTGCAGGAGCACCAGGGAGAGATGGTGCTGTTACTGGGACTGCTGTCCATGTAGTTAGGAGTCACATCAGACCCTGGAGAGAGAGGGAGGGGGGATGATAGTAAGGACCAAGAGTATGTTTGAAGAACACTTCTGCTGGGATAGAAACCTCTCCATCAAATTGCTGTAATATGGAGAAAGTGTGTGTAAAAAACATTGTGATGTTTTGGATTAATCCATTTCAATTCAATCACTTTTTTGACAGCACCCCTTTTGATTTGAATAAAACTTTTCATACATATTAGCCCATTGTAGAAGTGCTCTGAATGTGACTTTCTGGACCTGAATGTCAAAACATTCAAGAGATAAAGTTGACCTATTTTGCATACCCCATCGTACCATGTGATATCCATGTCTCATCACTGAAAAAGATAAATGTTTGAGATTTATAGAATTTAAAAGTTTACAAACAGGGTTGTTATTAAAAAATAATAATAATTAAAAATGTATATATGTCATTTTTTAAACTTAAATGTCAATTGTCTGAACACGCCTAAACTCAGATTTTTTCATATTCCCATATGTTGTAACTTATTTTGTGTTGTGCCCGACATCGGTTGAGACACAACATGTTCTTGAATACATGGTAGGTGTCATGTTTTAGCTGATAAAATGGGAAAAAAATTTACATTTTGACTTTCAAAAGGTACCACAAAGACGGTTGGAGGTCCACACACCAGAGAATGTTGACTTGAATGGGAATATCTGTTGTTTTTAAATTATACAAACTTCCATAGGAAACCTTTTGAAATCATAGAAATACAGATAATTCAACAGACATGACCATTTAAGTTGACATTCGACGGCGAGTGGACCGGCGGCCATCTTTGTGGTAGTCGTTTAAATTTCAAGGGCGTACCAGCAGTGGTCTGAAGGAATCCATTTTATGAATTATATTTCTATGATTGAAATGACACACATCTTGTATTCAAGAGCATGCTGTGTCTCAACCGATAGCGTCCACAACACAAAAACCTTTGATGATGCAAAATAGGTCAACTTTGAGTACATTCTCCAGAATGTTTTGGCATTCACGTCCAAAATGTCCCTTGAAATCAAACAGGATAATGTCAAAAAGTGATTGAATTCAAATGGCTTTACCTTTTTATCATCACACAGGTGCAGTGAAATGTGTTGTTTTACAGGGTCAGCCATAGTACTACGGTGCACCTCGAGCAAATTTGTGTTATTTGACTTTCTCAAAGGCACATCAACAGATTTTCGGCTAGGTGTGTGTGTGTGTGTGTGTGTGTGTGTGTGTGTGTGTGTGTGTGTGTGTGTGTGTGTGTGTGTGTGTGTGTGTGTGTGTGTGTGTGTGTGTGTGTGTGTGTGTGTGTGTGTGTGTGTGTGTGTGTGTGTGTGTGTGTGTGTGTGTGTGTGTGTGTGTGTGTGTGTGTGTGTGTGTGTACTCACCAATAAGGCCTACGTAGGCCATGAGGCAGCCATGGTAGTTATCATGGGGACAGCTGGTGATGGAGTGACCCGTCATCTGACAGTTCGTATGGAAATCAGCCAGTCTTGATCTACATGCACACACACAGGCACATTTTACATTTTCATCATAACATAATGTATGCAGTTCTGTCCTTGAGCTGTTCTTGAGCTGTCTATTGATGTTCTGTATTATGTCATTCTGTATTATGTTTCATATTTTGTGTGGACCCCAGGAAGAGTAGCTGCTGCTTTTGCAACAGCTAATGGGGATTCTTATAAAATACATAATACATGGTCATTCTACCATTTTACTTGCAGTACGGTCTATGATCATACTGTAGGGTTATTTTATGGAATATATTGTTTTCTAAGTGATTGTTGTATAGCTCTAAGATATTGTAATCAGTTGTTCTGAATTGTAATGTTAATGAATGATCTACCTAGAAACTACTTTGCACTTTTCTGATTAGTTGTATGTTAGTTAATTGTTGGAATAGAATAGAAAATGGTTGAGTTGATGCATGGCTGTAACTGGGTTTTGACTAGACTAGATGGTATACCGTTTGTCAGAAATTACTTTTCGTAGCAGGTTAGGAGAACTTATGCAGCAGGTTAGGACAATTAACATAGCAAGTTAGGAGAATTAGGTTCGAGTTAGTTAAAGGGTTAGCTAAAATGCAACTAAAAAAATATAATTTTGACATAAACGCTATCCCATCGAAACATGGCCTTGTAACTGGGGTTGGTTCATCCAAAGATTATGGATATACTGACAAGATTACATGTCCCTGTGTTGTCATAACTCCCCTGTGACGATCTGAAGGATCAGGTTACAGTGGGTCCACTCTACAGCGTGCTCTCTCTCGTATGAGGGGGAGAGCGGGAAGTCGGCTGTTTTATGGCAGTTGTAAAATATACTGCCTCTATGCTCTGTAGTGTTCGAGATTGGAATGTAAACTGTGGAACACAGAGAGACCCTTGGACATCAAAAATATGAATAATTAAACAATATTTCCATTTTGGACAATGTGAGAGTGGTACGTGGACACTTAAGGGACAGTCATGACGAGTTTGTTTCATTTGGTGATCTCATGAAGGACAAGAAACACTCATTACTGTGTCTTTGGTTGTGTATACTTCTTAATTATGGGTTTACATCTAAATATTGTGAAACATATGTGATTAAACATGAAACTATTTGTGAAAAGATGTAATGTGATGTTGACCTTCTAAATGAGAAAATATGGGTTTTCATATAAAGTTAACCAAATCACTGGACACGCCCATGTGAGCATAGACATTACGTTGCCGTCATGGACCACCCTTTTCTCCATAAAATCAACTCCTGACAAAATTTACATTAGACCAGAAAATATGGCGCTGACGCTACATGTTGAAATATCCATCAAATGGCCATGGCACAGCAGTTAGTTATGAGTCTTAGTAGCCTCCAATCAGTTACCATTACAGGGTTGCACCTTCCATCATGCGTCCCTTTTTTTGTTTTGAATTCCTTTTTTTACTGTCAAAAACTGAATCAGTGGCATTAAATAGGATGCTTAAGACAGAAGCTTGTAATTTTCTTAATAAAACTAACTGTTTAAACAACAATGTGCAGAAAGTGTGGTGTCACATGAAACAATTTTCAAAATATTGCAGCGATTCAACCCCATTCCCTGTAGTCTGAGTGTTCTGATCCCCTGGACCCCAAATCTACCTGCTACCATTCAGGTGACGCTACATGAAAAAATGTAAATGTGTAAGTATGGTGACCAGTAGAGGTCAGTGTTTGAAAGCAGCTTGGAATCGAAGATAGAACCGGAACGACATTGAAATCAGTGGGATCTTGCATTTTGCAACACGATTTGAAAAACCACATGATCAAACAAAGCTTTGGACGTCATTGATCATGTGATAATGTTTACTTTGCAACAAGCATTAGTACGTGTTAGTTCAGAAGTACTTTGAAAACTGCATTGGAGCACAGGTATCAATCGTCCCATCACTCATTCTCACAGTCCACTCCGCCATTTCCTGGTTGCAACATTTCTAATGGTTTCAGTTTATGTGACAAAACAAGCAGTCATTGTGTAGATACTCATTGTACCATCTAAACTGCTGTGAAATATTTTTAATAACAAAAAATATTGTATTTTCAGCTTTTTGAAGCTGGTGTACAAAACCAAAAGTAAAAGACACAAAAACTAAACCCAAGAAGGGAAACATTGAAATAGTGCACATAGAACAGATCTACCGCTTCTTAGGACTTGTTTTCAATACAATTGACAGATCTATAACCAGGCCGCCAAAAGAGTTACATTTCTCAGCTTTAACAGCTTTTTGAGGAGGAGAGGAAATTAACCCTAGAACCCCAAATAACTTCCGGGGTGTTTGTAAATAACTAGCAAGCTAGCTTATTCTAGTTGCATTTTGACCACATTATTCATGGGTGGGTTGGTCCTTGCGACCTGGGTAAATCTATTTTAGAAAATGTAAGTTTATAGATTTCCCAAAGAATCATCTCATCGGGCAGCATTGCCTGCATTGATAGTAACATTAGCAGCAGGAGGTGGTGGTGCAAAGATGTGCTACACATCATGGGTAAGTTGTTTATCATGTTAACCATGATAACATCAGCTAGCGAGCAACATATACTGTAAATAGGATAGACAGCCATCCAATATTAGTTTAATTTGCTACAAACAATGATGTTAGCTACCTAGCTAGGAGCTATTTAACAGGTTTCTAGTCCCAGAGAGAGAACTATGACAATTTAAAAACACAATTACAACAAAATATCAAATGTTATTATATCACTTGAGAATAATGAAGCAAGTCCTGGTCTGATTTCTGTGTTTCCTAACCTCAGATACAGAGACCTGTGAAAGCTGCTAAACCCTGTCTGCGGATACAGTCCCAGAGAAAGTCCTGAAGAGACTGAAGGGTATATCTCCAATGGATTACATATGGAATTGCTTTACTGCAAGAATTGGTTGTAGGACTACACAAATACTGTTAAAAATAACAATGCATAGACCTAGAATATGCATGGCCAACCTTGCTGCAAGAGATCTAGCTACTGGGTGTGCAGTGTCGTGACTTGACTTTAACATTAATCTGAAGAGTGTTATTTATCTAATAAACTAACTATGTTTAATTGTTACCTGATTAAATTATTCATGTAACAATTGACTCAATAGGATCTGGGACACCATGAGAGTGGTTCTTTATGAATAAAGAGTTACCATCTCCCTAATTAAACTCTAAAAGGTCTACCTATCACATCTATAAACAGTCAACTTATTAATCATATCCTCATATAATATCACCAATCTGAACAGTCATAACCTCCTTGCATCTCCTTGCAGAAATTGGTTTAATTGTTTATTTAATATCTAATTAAATGGGAACACAGGATAAACACACACACTGCACTGGTTATTGACTGGAGACATAATACGCTGAAAACAGGTCCCTAACGGAATGACAACAACATCAAATCAAATCAAATGTTATTAAATTCCCAGGGTCCCAGGGTCCTTAGCTTTGTGATGAGCTTTGAGGGCACTATGGTGTTGAACGCTGAGCTGTCGTCAATGAATAGCATTCTCACATAGGTGTTCCTTTTGTGTAGGTGGGAAAGGGCAGTGTGGAGTGCAATGGAGATTGCATCATCTGTGGATCTGTTGGGGCGGTATGCAAATTGAGTGGGTCTAGGGTTTCTGGGATGATGGTGTTGATGTGAGCCATGACCAGCCTTTCAAAGCACTTCATGGCTACAGACGTGAGTACTACGGGCCGGTAGTCATTTAGGCAGGTTACCTTAGTGTTCTTGGGCACAGGACTATTGTGGTCTGCTTAAAACATGTTAGTATTACAGACTCGGACAGGGAGAGTTTGAAAATATCAGCGAAGACACTTACCAGTTGGTCAGCGCATGCTCGCAGTACACATCCTGGTAATCCGTTTGGCCCTGTGGCCTTGTGAATGTTTACCCATCTAAAGGTCTTACTCACTTCGGCTGCGGAGAGAGTGATCATACAGTCTTCCGAAACAGCTGTTGCTCTCATGTGTGTTTTAGTGTTATTTTCCTCAAAGCAAGCATAGAAGTAGCTCATCTGGTAGGTTCATGTCACTGGGCAGCTCTCGGCTGTGCTTCACTTTGTAGTCTGTTATGGTTTGCAAGCCCTGCCACATCAGGCGAGCATCAGAGCCGGTGTAGTACGATTTGATCTTAGTCCTGTATTGACGCTTTGCCTGTTTCATGGTGTATCGGAGTGCATAGTGGGATTTCTTATAAGCTTCCCAGTTAGAGTACCGCTCCTTGAAAGCGGCAGCTCTAGCCTTTAGCTCAGTGCGAATGCTGCCTGTAATCCATCGCTTCTGGTTGGGGTATGTACGTACGGTCACTGTGGGGACGACGTCATTGATGCACTTATTTTCTTGTTTGCTTATGGTGGAATATAGCTCATTCAATGATGTCTTAGTGACAGCCTCTGACTGTGGTGTTATGTAAACGGCTACAAAGAATACAGATAACTCTCTCTCGGTAGTGTGGTCTACAGCTTATGGATACTTGTTAAAGAACAGATGAAGAGGGAAAGAGGGACAGAGACACAACATTGCCACATTCAGAAACTACTCTCACCTACAATAACCAAATATTTTGCACACAAACCGCCACCAACTTTGAGCAAGAAGTCATTAATGTATTTACATGAAATGCCTGGTTTCACCTGGGATCTCTCGATGAACGGGGCAGCCTTGGAAAGGGGGTTGGGCCTTTTCGTGGGACGCTTGTAAGACTCTGATTGTCCGAAATGGTTCCAACTACTCTTCTGCTGTTGTCCGGTATCCGGTGACTTGTCATGTAGTCCTGAACAGAACTACAGAGTTGATTTTCCTTCCATTCACTCTTGAAGATACTTATTTGAAGATAGGCTAGCCAGACATATCGATGGTTCCCCAGTGGTGTGATGAGAGTAGCATAATACGATGGTTTGAGCACAGTAATGGGATGGTCATACTTAAATTCACTTCCGAATATACCTTCCTTAGGACAGCTAATCAGCCGTACCAGTGATTGATCGGGAGAGGATTTTATCGCCTCCACCTCGTATTGAGATTCAAAGTTCAAACCATTTTAAACGTGTAGCTGCCACTTCACACTTTTCTCTGGTTCGATGTGTTAATTTGTTAAACCGTCATTTATAACTTTTGCTCGATAGGGGTGGTTCTGGCAAGCTGGCATGCTCCCTGACCTCACTCCGGGGCAGTGATTACACACTGTGCAAAGTTATGGAAAACAATTATCTCTTATAACTTCTCAAATCACATCCCTCTCTTAACAAAAACACTTTCATAATTTTTCAATTATTTGCACAACCCATAGTATGGAAGCTTCATCCATGTAGTGGGTATACTTTACAAGTTACAGTATTTCCTTTATAACACTTTTAAGGACAGCACATATAACAAACAAAATCACAAGAGTGTTCTATTGATCAAACGTTCTACGTTCAAAATATTGTTCCAGAATTTGCTTTTGAACGTGTTAAAGTTTCAGAGGGAAAATTTCTGTAGAGACATTGCACATTCCTCTGGCGAATTTTGAGTGCACAGACCTGGATCTTCTCCCTTGTTTACAACAGGGCGTGAGTGTCTATCCTCCCCTCTCTACGGGTGAAATGGGGTCTGATTGAAGTTATTCATTTCAAATCTGATCTGACCTATTTGGTTTCTCGTGGTCAGTCATGACAGCAGGTTTCTGTTCCAGCCCAGCCCTGACATTCTGCTTATTATTTGTATTTGTAAGTCGCTCTGGATAAGAGCGTCTGCTAAATGACTTAAATGTAAATGTAAATGATTAGACACTATTCATTTAACTATTCATCTCTTATTTTGGAGATGGATGTCTAAACCTACTAACCATTTACATAGGCGTTCTTTGTATAATATTAAATAAAGTGTTGATTCTTTGAATTTAGTATCGTGTATTTTTTGGTCATTGAACATTTCTTTTTTGCCTGTTTTATTTGGTTGTCACTCTAATGATGTCTGATGGTATTGCACATATTTGCAGCAGAAGCTGATGTCCTTGATCATTGGTGTGGGTTTAACAATCCCTGTATGGCTGACCTAGGATGCAACCCCTGTCCACAACTGCACTTCATACCCACGAAGCAGAGTCCATTATTCTACAAAAAAAACATTATCTTGGTTGGGCTAGGATAACAATACTTTAAGTCTCAGGTCAGGTGACATCACCACACGATGGCTACTGGGTCTTTGTCTCACTTTGTCTTTCTTTAATTACTCACATCCTATCTCTTCACCTGTATTGTATCGCAACTCTATTGGAAGAGAAGGTACAAGGTCCCTCCACTCTGACCTTCTTCTCCAACTGGATTTGAGAAGAAGGTGATGAGAGAAGAGGTGATAATCGAGGAAGGATGAATTGATAAAGAGCCTGGCACTCACCTGTCAAATCAAATCAAATCAAACTGAATTTGTCACACGCGCTAAATAACGTGAAATTCTTACTTACAAGTTGTTACCCAACAATGCAGTTCAAGAAAGAGTTAAGAAAATATTTACCAAATAAACTAAAGTAAAAAAGTTATAAAGTAACACAAAAAAATTACAATAACGAGGCTATGTACAGGGTGTACCGATACCAAGTCAATGTGCGGGGGAACAGGTTAGTCGAGGTAATTTGTACATGTAGGTTGGGATAAAGTGACTATACATAGATAATACACAGCGAGTGGCAGCAGTGCAAAAACAAATGGGGGGGGTTGTCAATGTAAATAGTGTGGGTAGCCATTTGAATAATTGTTCACCAGTCTTATGGCTTGGGGGTAGAAGCTGTTGAGGAGCCTTTTGGTCCTAGACTTGGCGCTCCGGTACCTCTTGCCGTGCAGTAGCAGAGAGAGCAGACTATGACTTGGGTTGACTGGAGTCTTTGACAATTATTTGGGCTTTCCTCTGACACCGCCTAGTATATAGGTCCTGGATGGCAGGAAACCTGGCATCAGTGACGTACTGGGCCGTACGCACTACCGTCTGTAGCTCCTTATGGTCAGATGACGAGCAGTTACCATACCAGGAGGGGATTCAACCGGTCAGGATGCTCTTAATGGTGCAGCTGTATAAATCTTCTTGATCTGGGATCTGGGGACCCATTACAAATCTTTTCAGTCTCCTGAGGGGGAAAAGGTGTTGTCGTGCCCTCTACACGACTGTCTTGGTGTGTTTGGACCTTGATAGTTCATTGGTGATGTGGACACCAAGGAATTTAAAAATCTCGACCCACTCCACTACAGCCACGTCATTGTTAATAGGGGCCTGTTTGGCCAACCTTTTCCTGTAGTCCACGATCAGCTCCTTTGTCTTGCTCACATTGAGGGAGAAGTTGTTGTCCTGGCACCACACTGCCAGGTCTTTGACCTCCTCCCTATAGGCTGTCTCATCGTTGTCGGTAATCAAGCCTACTATTTTTGTGTCGTCAGAAAACTTAATGATGGTGTTGGAGTCATGTTTGGCCATGCAGTCATGGGTGAACAGGGAGTACAAAAGGGGACTAAGCACGCACGCCTGAGGGGCTCAGGGTTAAGGATCAGTGTGGCAGATGTGTTGTTGCCTACCCTTACCACCTGGGGGCGACCCGTCAGGAAGTCCAGGATCCAGTTGCAGAGGGAGGAGGTTTAATCCCAGGGTCCTTAGTTTAGTGATGAGCTTTGTGGACACTATGGTGTTAAACGCTGAGCTGTAGTCAATGAACAGCATTCTCCCATAGGTATTCCCTTTGTCCAGGTGGGAAAGAGCAGTGTGGCGTGCGATTGAGATTGCAACATCTGTAGATCTGTTGGGGTGGTATGCGAATTGTAGTGGGTGTAGTGTATTCAGGATGACCAGCCTTTCAAAGCACTTTATGGCTACCAACATGAGTGCTACAGGGTGGTAATAATTTAGGCAGGTTACCTTCGCTTCCTTGGGCACAGGGACTATGGTCGTCTGCTTGAAACTAGCTCATGTGCTACTACACACACCCCTCTGCTACACTCAATGACGTCCTCCTTCTCTTCATCATCCTCAGCACACTCACCCCCCTGCTACATTAACTGACCACCTCCTTTTCCTCATCAATCTCAGCAGCCAGCAGAGTGTACTGTGTGAACTGAGTCAATCTAGCACACACAGAAGTCATTTTGTGGGTATTTCATTCTGCTACATTGACTCAGATCACACAGTCAGCGGCTGATTTATACTGTCAGTGTAGCGGGAGGTGAAAGGGGTGTGACTAGTAGAGGTGAGTTCTAGTAGCAACTGTGATGTGATGTCATCCCCCTTATACTTGAATTAGTGTCTCCTTTCTATTATAAATGTACCTATACTTGAATACCGTAAGCATCTCAGCTGCGGGAGGATCCCCTCCTGCAGTATTGTACTGATTTGCTTCATTCTGCTACACTCACTGTCCTCCTTCTCCAGTGGTTGACAAGCTAGCTCCAAGTGTCATTTGATTAGGGTTTGCACCCTGGCCCGATCAGCCATACAGAAACGGAACTCATACATTATATGGTGACTTTGCAGCCCACGTAAATGTGACCCTTCACAATGGTCACTCTCCAGGGGCTTTTTCTCTGGTCTCCACTATCCGTGCTCTACCCTTTTGGTTCCATTGCTTACAACTGATGTGAGATTATTTATGGCATGAATGCCCAAAGCAGACATACTGTATGATGGGATTAGTATTGGCCTTGTGGTGATGTCCAATGCACTTATGGGATTGTAATTTCTATACTAAAACAGGATTAGCAAATTGTTTACATTTTGTTGAGATGTTTTCTGCATTTGAAATAATACTATTAGAAATAGGAAAACCATTCACACATCTGAGAACATACGTGTGTGGGAATCATTTGCTAATAACGTGAAAGAAAATAAAAGGCTGATACTGGCAAGAGCAGTGTGTGGGTTTTTCTTTTTGATTAGACAATTAACGAGGCTAACCATGTTGAAGGATACCAGATCTGACTTCTACAGCTACATCCCTTCATTAAAATGGATGAGTGCAAGCCTTACCCTTGTAATGAAGGTAGGCCTTGAAGTGGAACTGACAGCATTTTAACTACTTTGCAGATATGAAACAAACAGACAATCATAATATCAGTCAAAAATATCACATTTTCAGTTTATGCTACAAAACCAACTTTATAAGACGTTTAAAAAATAGTTATTTGACTCAACATTACATGAAGGCACTGTTGGTAGAATAGTTGGATGTAGTTCAATGCATGATTAATATAATTCACCAATAGTTCTTGGTAATCCAAAAAATATTGCTATCAGGTTGTAAATCCCAGTGGGCTTTGATACATTGTTTGCTGCCTCCGTTCGGGATGCACTGTTTCAGTTTCAATGACTCAATATTTTGGACAAAAACAGATGATTGTAACTAAGGCTGGGAATCTCAATACAATCAAACTAGCAAGGTCAATGATCACAAGTCAGTCATAGCATGGCTAATAGGCTAGCATATCTATTTATGTAGCAAGCTAAAAACACGGAGCCGGACGTTAGCAAGCCAGCTGCTAGATAACATGTAAACAGCCTAGCTAACCAGCTCTGTTAGGGTGAGTAAAATGGTCAGAGTGAGTTCAGTTCTCTTATTTGTGTCTGGAAGTAGCTAGCTAGCAAGCTAGCCAACTTTAGCCAGTTAGCTTGGGTGCTAGATTGCATGCAAGCTGCAGAAGGACGAGTAGGCTACAATTTTATTAGTGCAATTTTGATGGCCAACTAGCTGAAAAAGTTAGACAGGGTTTATCTAATGTTCCTAGGTTAGATTTTACCTCATCTTACTCTTGCTAGCATTAGTTGTTGATCTTGTTGTTGTTGATGTGCATAACTGAGGGAGAGCCTACCTTTTCATGGGATAAAGTAGATGGATAGCAATATCCAAATATTGTTTGATTTGCATGCCATCTTTAGAGGTGATGACAGTAAAGTTAGTCGGACTGACAACTTTACAAGGACAATGTCTAGCTCTTTCCAAAAGCCTTAACTCTGACGAAGCAAGCTAAATGACACATATAATCTAGTAAATTGCCAATTTGGGCTCTTTTTAAACCTATATGCCTCCTTTGAGGCAGAGAGAGAGTGAGAGTGAGTCTTTCTCTCTCTCTCTCTCTCTCTCTCTCTCTCTCTCTCTCTCACTTTCTTTCTCTCTCTCTCTCTCACTTTCTTTCTCTCTCTCTCTCTCTCTCTCTCTCTCTCTCTCTCACACTCTCTCTCTGCCCCAAAGGAGGCATATAGTTTTAAAATAGCCTAAATTTACATCATGATTTTCTCCACATAATTTAAAAAGAAATGTAAAAAGCATGTCAAACATCCTTCCTCCAAATGAAGCCTGTATGTGAGAATGTGACAATTACCAGAACAATCCGAGATACCAAAAACATTTGGGGCTACCCTGGCGTGGAACCGCTATCTCTCTATGTATCCACACTCTTTTGCTCTCTTTCATTGTCCTGTTGAGTGTAATTGCAGTGAAAGTGTGTGAGCGTGCATGTTTATGTCTCCTGTAGGGAGTAATTGCGTGTGTGTTTGTGTGTGTGTGTGGTATGTCATGTGGTTATCAGCAGTACCAGAGTAGTGTGTGAGCACAAGCCTCCTAAAGAAAATGTGTGCCAAGAATATTATTACAGTGTGTGTTTGTGTGTGTGCGTACATACAGTGTATTCGGAAAGTATTCAGACCCTTTTACATCTGCATCTAGCTAAAGGCTAGAGCTGCCACTTTCAAGGAGCGGGAGACTAATCCAGACGCTTATAAGAAATCCTGCTATGCCCTCAGACGAACCATCAAACAACAAAAGCGTCAATACAGGATTAAGATTGAATCCTACTACACCGGCTCTGACGCTTGTCAGATGTGGCAGGGCTTGAAAACTATTACAGACAACAAAGGGAAACCCAGCTGTCCAGTGACGCAAGCCTACCAGATGAGCTAAATGCCTTTTATGCTCGCTTTGAGGCAAGCAACACTGAAGCATGCACGAGAGCACCAGCTGTTCTGGATGATTGTGTGATAACACTCTCGGTAGCCGATGTGAACAAAACCATGTGAACAGATTCCAAACGCCTGAAGGTACCACGTCCATCTGTACAAACAATAGTACGCAAGTATAAACACCATGGGACCACGCAACCGTCATACCACTCAGAAAGGAGACGCACTCTGTCTCCAAGAAAAGAACGTACTTTGGTGCAAAAAGTGCAAAGCAATCCCAGAACAACAGCAAATGACCATGTGAATATGCTGGAGGAAACAGGTAAAAAAGTATCTATATCCACAGTAAACGAGTCGTATATCGACATAACCTGAAAGGCTGCTCAGCAAGGAAGAAGCCACTGCTCCAAAACCGCCATAAAAAAGCCAGACTACAGTTTGCACTGCACATGTGGACAAAGTTAATACTTTTTGGAGAAATGTCCTCTGGTCTGATGAAACAAAAATATAACTGTTTGGCCATAATGATGCTTGCAAGCCGAAGAACACCATCCCAACCGTGAAGCACGGGGGTGGCAGCATCATGTTGTGGGGGTGCTTTGCTGCAGGAGGGACTGGTGCATTTCACAAAATAGATGGTTTCACGAGTAAGGAAAATTATATGTATATATTGAAGCAATATCTCAAGACATCAGTCAGGAAGTTAAAGCTTGGTCACAAATTGGTCTTCTGAATTGATAATGACCCCAAGCATACTTCCAAAGTTGTAGCAACATGGCTTAAGAACAACAAGATCAAGGTATTGGAGTGGCCATCACAAAGCCCTGACCTCAATCCTATAGAATTTTTTTGGACAGAACTGAAAAAGTGTGTGGGAGCAAGGAGGCCTACAAACCTGATTCAGTTACACCAGCTCTGTCAGGAGGAACGGGCCAAAATTCACCCAACTTATTGTGGGAAGCTTGTGGAAGGCTACCCAAAACATTTGACCCAAGTTAACCTCATGAGACTAGGGGGCAGTATTTTCATTTTTGGAAAAATAACGTTCCCAAAGTAAACGGGCTATTTCTCAGGACAAGATGCTAGAATATGCATATAATTGACAGCTTAGGATAGAAAGCACTCTAAAGTTTCCAAAACTGTAAAAATATTGTCTGTGAGTATAACAACTGATATTGCAGGCGAAAGCCTGAGAAAAATCCAATCAGTACGTGACTCTTATTTTGAAACCTCTGCGTTCCTATGCCTCCCTATTGAGCATTGAAAGGGATATCAACCAGATTCCTTTTTCTATGGCTTCCCTACAGTCACAATACATAGTTTCAGGCTTTTATTTTGAAAAATGAGAGGGAACGACAACATTGCGTCTGTGGTCAGCTGGTGGCTCTCAGAGTGATTTGTGCGTAATAGACCAAGGTGGCCATTGCTCCTCTCGCACCTACTAAGAAGCCAATTGTCCCGGTTGATATATTATCGAATAGACCTTGAGGATTGTTTATAAAAAACGTTTGCCATGTTTCTGTCGATATTATGGATCTAATTTGGAATATTTTTCGGCGTTGAACAAATGGAGGTATTTCGGCTATAAAAATAATATTTTTGGAACAAAATGAACATTTGCTGTCTAACCGGGAGTCTCGTGAGTGAAAACATCCGAAGCTCATCAAAGGTAAACAATTGAATTTGATTGCTTTTCTGATTCTCTTTTCTGATTTTCGTGACCAAGCTGCCTGCTGCTAGCTGGACATAATGCTATGCTAGGCTATCGATAAACTTACACAAATGCTTGTCTTGCTTTGGCTGTAAAACATAATTTCAAAATCTGAGATGACAGGGTGATTAACAAAAGGCTAAGCTGTGTTTCACTATATTTCACTTGTGATTTCATGAATATGAATATTTTCTAGTAAGATTTTTTGACCGTTGCGTTAACTAATTAGTGTAGTTGATGAAAATTCTCCCGGATCCGGGAGGGGTAGTTCTAAGAAGTTAAACAATTTAAAGGCAATGCTACCAAATACTAATTGAGTGTACGTAAACTTCTGACTTCAACTGTATGTGAGAATGCTGTTCATTGACTACAGCTCAGCGTTTAACACCATAGTGCCCACGAAGCTCATCCCTAAACTAAGGACCCCTGGACTAAACACCTCCCTCTGCAACTGGATCCTGGACTTCCTGACGACTTTCCCCAGGTGGTGAAAGTAGGCAACAACACATCTGCCACGCTGATCCTTAACACTGGGGTCCCTCAGGGGTGTGTGCTTAGTCCCCTCCTGTATTCCCTGTTCACCCATGACTGCGTGGTCAAATATGACTCCAACACCATCATTAAGTTTGCTGACGACACAACAGTGGTAGGCCTGATCACCGACAACGATGAGACAGCCTATAGGGAGGAGGTCAAAGAACTGGCAGTGTGATGCCAGGACAACAACATCTCCCTCAATGTTAGCAAGACAAAGGAGCTGATCGTGGACTACAAGAAAAGGCAGGCCGATGTCACGACTTCCACTGAAGGTGGCTCCTCTTCCTGTTCGGGCGGCGCTCGGCAGTTGTTGTCACCGGTCTACTAGCTGCCACCGCTTCCCTTTTCTTTTTCTGTTGGTTATGTCTGTATTGGTTTCACCTGTTTCTTGTTTGGGGTTTGTTTCAGGGCTATTTAAGCCTTCTATGCCCATCTGCTTTTGTGCAGTCTTGTTCTCTGTTCTTTTTGTGGATAGTTGTGTTTTGTTATTTTTCAGACTGTTTTGTGTCCTGTTTGGGTCGGTCATTATTTTGTTGTTTTTGGCGTGACCATACTTATCGGAATAAATACAGTTTTTCCCTAAACCTCTGCTCTCTGCGCCTGACTCCACACCCACCACTCCTAGCTACGTGACAGCCGAACAGGCCCCCATTAACATCGGCAGGGTTGTAGTGGAGCGGGTCGAGAGTTTCAAGTTCCTTGGTGTCCACATCACCAACAAACTATCGTAGTCCAAACATAGCAAGTCAGTTGTGAAGAGGGTATGACAAAACCTTTTCTCCCTCAGGAGACTGAAAAGATTTGGCATTTGTTCCCAGATCCTCAAAATGTTATACAGCTGCACCATCGATATAATCCTGACGGGTTGCATCACTGCCTGGTATGGCAACTGCTAAGCATCTGACCTTAAGACGCTACAGAGGGTGGTGCGAACGGCACAGTACATCACTGGGGCCAAGCTTCCAGTTATCCAGGATCTGCATAATAGGCGGTGTCTGAGGAAAGCCCATCAAATTGTCGGAGACTCCAGTCACCCAATTTATAGACTTTTTTCTCTGCTACCGCATGGCAAGCGGTACCGGAGTGCCAAGTCTAGGACCAAAAGGCTCTTCAACAGCTTCTACCCCCAAGACATAAGACTGCTGAACAAGTCATAAAATCGCCACCGGACAATTTACGTTGACTGACCACCCCCTCCCTTGTGTATACGTTGCTACTCGCTGTTTATTTTTACCTATGCATAGTCACTTCGCTCCCCCCCCTACATGTACAGATTACCTCAACAAGCCTGTATCCCCGCACACTGACTCGGTACCGGTGCCCCCTGTATATATCCTCATTATTCTTATTCTTATTGTGTTACTTTTTATTATTACTTTTTATTTGAGCCTACTTGGTAAATTGTTTCTTCTTCTTGAACTGCACTGTTGATTAAGGGCTTGTAAGCAAGCATTTCGCGGTAAAGTCTACACTTGTTGTATTCATGTGTAAAATAAAGTTTGATTTGAGTTTTTCCACATTTTGTTACGTTACAGCTTTATTCTAAAATTTATGAAATTATTTGTTTTCTTCTCATGTCACCCCATAACGACAAAGCAAAAAAAGTGTTTTTGATTTTTTTGCAAAGGTATAAAAAATAAAAAAATAAAAAAATATATTTACATGAGTATTCGCACCCTTTATCAGTACTTTGTTGAAGCACCTTGAGCAGCAATTACAGCCTCTAGTCTTCTTGGGTATGATGCTACAAGCTTGGCACAAGCATCTCTGCAGCACTCGACCAATCAGGCCATTATGGAAGATTGACCAGACGGAAGCCACTCCTCAGTAAAAGACACATGAAAGCCCGCTTGGAATTGGCCAAAAGGCACCTAAGACTCTCAGACCACGAGGAACAAGATTCTAAAGTCTAATGAAACCAAGATTGAACTCTTTGGCCTGAATCAAGTGTCACGTCTGGAGAAAACCTGGGACCATCCCTACGGTGAAGCATGGTGTAGGCAGCATCATACTGTGGGTTTGTTTTTCAGCGGCAGGGACTGGGAGACTAGTCAGGATCGTGGGGAAGTTGAAAAGAGAAATCCTTGATAAAACCCCGCTCCAGAACATACAGGACCCCAGACTGGGGTGAAGGTTCACCTTCTAACAGGACAATGACCCTAAGCACACAGCCAAGACAACGCAGGAGTGGCTTCAGGACAAGTCTATAAATGTCCTTGAGGACCCAGCCAGAGCCCGGACTTGAACCGATCGAACATCTCTGGAGAGACGCTCCCCTCCAACCTGACAGAAATTGAGAGGATGTACAGAGAAGATTGGGAGAAAATCCCCAAATCAAATCCAATTGTATTTGTCACACGCCGAATACAGCAGGTGTAGACCTTACAGTGAAATGCTTCCTTAACCAACAATGCAGTTTTAAGAAAAATAGATAAGTAAAATAAATATTTAAAAAAAATCTAAATAAAGAGCAGCAGTAAAAAGGTGCGCCGAGCTTGTAGTGTCAAACTCAAGAATACTGCAATTGCTGCCAAAGGTTCTTCAACAAAGTACTGAGTAAAGGGTCTGAATACCGGTTTTTGTTTTTTCATTTATAAAGGAAAAAAAAATAGTCAATCCATTTTAGAATAAGGCATTAACATAACAAAATATGGAAAAAGTCAAGGGGTCTGAATACTTTATACTAGCTTTATACTAGCTGTTTAGTTGGTGTTTTAATGTGCAATAAGTATATAACAATTATATAATAAATTGGCAACTCGTTCTAATTCTGAGAAATAAGGTAGGCCACTTGATTTCAACATGTGAACAAAGTGGAGAGGCTAGCATGCTGTTCAAACAGTTGGAAACGGACAGAATGTTGCGTTCATAACAATTCAACTTTTCAACCTTGTTAGCTGAATTCAACGCTTGTGAAATTATACCTTGATCCAAGTTGGCTAAACCTGAAATATAAATATTAGCTGGCTACTCACTAGCATGTGGGCTTGTACTTGAGAGATAGTTTATGAGACGGGTGATCATTTTTTTTCATGCCTGCTACATTATCAGTGAATGTGCATTATGCATGGTCCTGATTAAATTTGTTAACCTCTTGAAACTCTGGGGGCGCTATTTCATTTTTGGATGTGTCTGCAGCATTGTGAAGTATTTGTAGGCATATCATTGGAAGATTGACCATAAGAGACTACATTTTCCAGGTGTCCACCCGGTGTCCTCCGTCGAAATTGGTGCGTCATTTTCAGCTGCTGGTATTTTTCCATGCGATTCTGAGGGGAAAGCAGGCTTCCACGAACGGCATATCAATGAAGAGATATGTGAAAAAACACCTTGAGGATTGATTCTAAACAACGTTTGCCATGTTTCGGTCGATATTATGGAGTTAATTGGGAAAAAGTTTGACGTTTTGGTGACTGAATTTTCGGTTCGTTTCGGTAGCCAAATGTGATGTACAAAACGGAGCGATTTCTCCTACACAAAGATTCTTTCAGGAAAAACTGAACATTTGCTATGTAACTGAGAGTCTCCTCATTGAAAACATCCGAAGCTCTTCAAAGGTAAATGATTTTATTTA
Organism: Oncorhynchus masou masou; assembly: GCF_036934945.1. Taxonomy (NCBI): domain Eukaryota; kingdom Metazoa; phylum Chordata; class Actinopteri; order Salmoniformes; family Salmonidae; genus Oncorhynchus; species Oncorhynchus masou. The sequence goes on along the minus strand of NC_088239.1, from coordinate 66,487,923 downwards.
TTTGGTTATCTGGTTTTTGTGAAAATGTTGCGTTGCTAAATGCTACGCAAAATGCTAAGCTAGCTTCCAATACTCTTACACAAATGATTGATTTGCTATGGTTCAAAAGCATATTTTGAAAATCTGAGATGACAGTGTTGTTAAGAAAAGGCTAAGCTTTGAGAGCAGGCATATTATTTTCATTTCATTTGCGATTTTCAGAAATCGGTAACGTTGCGTTATGCTAATGAGCCTGAGGCTTTATTCACGATCCCGGATCCGGGATGGGGAGTATCAAGAGGTTTTAACAAAAGGGCATTTTTATAGAAGACCTGAAAGCTAGATCAGTGATTATTGCAAAAAAGCAGGTGCAACTATTTGGATCAAATAATGAATAGTGGGACATGGTTGTGGAAGGCTTATATTCAGGTATAATTACAGAAGCTCTGACTTCATTACATTATAGTTGACTGTTTTTTAAATGCTGTGGATTTGACCTTTAATTGTACAACAAAGCTTATTTAGAGAAAGCATTGAAAAAAATCAAGATATATATTGTGAATCGCTCATAAGTTTAAAGAAAATGTAGATATGAGCTTCAGGCCATATCGGCCAGCCCTAGTCTGAATGCTTTGGTGTTGACATTCTCATAGAGGTAAGTCACTCCATGGGAGTGTGTGTGCGCATGCCTGTGTGTTTTTGGGTGTGTACGTGGGTATCGGTTTATGTGTGTGAGGATGGATGAGAATTGCTTTACAGGAACCTTTAAAATGGGCACATACACACACTGACCTCTGTGCCATTGGTTTGGAGGAGCTGTGATGGTGCATGTGGTGTCTGATTTATAGTCCACAATCAAAGGGCGGAGTGTGTGTGTAGGTACGTGTGTGTGTGTGTGTGTGTGTGTGTGTGTGCATGTGTGTGTGTGTGAGTTCATATTCTAAAAGAGAACTGTGTTGATATACAAGACAGACAGGAAAGGTTTGGTGGTTCCGGTTCTGGTGGCATGCATTGAAACACATGGATTTCTCGTGGCTTTGCAAAACAACTATGAATTAACTGACTTATTTTCAAATAAATGTCAACATATAACATCACATTAAGGTGTGGGCCGTTCACTGTATGACAAGGAACAAAAGTAAGTCTATTTGCTCCAGCAGCTGGCATATTCTGTCCGTTCACATTTCATCTGTAGGAAGATGGCAGCTCTCAACACCCGACAACAGAAAGAGTTGGCCGCTACCATCCGAAAGATTGTTTGTGAGGAAATTACCTCTGCTCTCGACTTGCAATTAAAACTGGTAAATAAATGTCTTGTACAGTTCACTTCTAAAGCGGATACCTACTCAACTAATGTGAACATTTTGGAGACAGCAGCCAATGTGACAGAGGAGTGACTCCATGACCTGGAGACACCGCAAAGTAAGCTAGAAGGGGAAATATATTTTTAAAAATGAAACAGAATCACTCAAAAATCATTCCCTTAAATTTAATGTGCGAGTCACAGGACTTGAAACTGGTGGGGAAGTATGGAACCGTTTGGGCAGGAAAAACTTGATCCCTGCTGATAAAAATCCGCACCGCACAGGTCCTCTCCGGAACGGATCTTGGTACAGGATTGTACGAATCCACAGTTTTGACGTCAAACTGCAATTCATTTGCCTTGTAGCGTAATCTAATCAAATCAAATCAGGGGCTTTGACCTATGCGGAGAAGAGGATCAGCATCTACCCAGAACTGAGTGCCGAACTGCTGAACCAGAGGGCGACCTACAATGAGGTGAGATCCCAGTTATGCAAGCTAAACCTGAGATGTGGCTTCATCCATCTGCCAAACAAATCTTGACCTTCAAGAATACAACACACAAGTTGTCCACTGCATAGTAGGCTCAAGACTTATTCGAGAAGCACATCAATCCCAACACACAAGGTGTCACAGCCTGATCTGTTTCACCTGTATTTGTGATTGTCTCCACTCCCCTCCAGGTGTCGCCCATCTTCCCCATTATTCCCTGTGTATTTATACCTGTGTTCTCTGTTTGTCTGTTGCCAGTTTGTCTTGTTTGTTCGAGTCAACTGGGGTTTTGTGTCTCAGCTCCTGCTTTTTCCAGTCTCTATTTTCTCACCCTCCTGGTTTTGACCCTTGCCTGACCCTTGCATGTCCTGACTCTGAGCCTGCCTGCCTGCCCCTGACCCTGACCCTGAGCCTGCCTACCAACCTGTACCTTTCCCCCCCTCTGGATTACTAACCTCTGGCTTACCCTGACCCTGAGCCTGCCTGCCATCCGGTACCATTGTCCCACCTCTGGTTTACTGACCACTGCCTACCTTGACCTGTCTATCGCCTGCCCCTGTTGAAATATTAAACTATTGTTTCTTCAACGTGGTCTGCATCTGGATCTTACCTATACCTGATACAAGGGGATGTCCTGACAGATTTAGGCTAACCTCAGTTTGACTCGCATAATAGTCAGTTATGATATCACACAGACTAGCCTATGGCTGTGATGCTGCCCTCAGCATAAGACTAGACTCAGTAGGGGTCTGAAGTTACTATTGAATGTTATAATAGTAGAAAACACAAGGTGCAAGTTCAACATTTGTTTGTACATCAGCAGTTTTTCTCTTGTTTTATCAGTCACTGACAGTCACTACATTAGTCATGTCAGCTAACAATTTTTAGATTGGTAAGTTAGTTTAGCAAGTTATCTAAACTTGTAGTAATCAGTGTTTTCCATTAGCGTCGGCTTATTTTCAGCCGGCTACATTTTGCACTTCATATTAACTATGCTACTTTTCATTTAACATTTCTAGCGAACTATTGATAGGATAGGCACCTGTCGGTCACAAAGCGAGTGATGACTGTCAGGATTTGGCCAGGATTGTTCCGGTTTTGGCCACTAGATGCCCCCATTGCGCTTTTTTGAACCTTTATTTTTCCCCAGTTTCCAGATTATTATTTGCACCTGTGCCTCATTTCCCTTGAATTTATTTAAACCCTTAGTATTCCTCAGTTCTTTGCTCTGTGTTTGAATGTTAGCACCCAGCCCCAGCGATGCTGTGAACATTTGTTACTCCAGTTGGACTCTCTTGTGGTACTCTGTTTTTGTTCTGGTTTATTTATTTTTGATTATCTTTTGATGCTTTTCCCCTGCTGTACCTACCACCTTGTGGATTTACCTTTTCACTTGGAGGATTACCTTTTTCTCTTGGAATTACTTTTGGCGTTGTGGATTTATATTTTGGCCTGAAGTACTTTCCTTTTTACTTTATTAAAACACTGTCTCAAGTACTGCTGTGTCTGCCTCATCTTCTGGGTTCTGCCGACAATTAGTGGCTCAGTTTGCTAAGTGAATGTTTCTCACACTGGAGACCTGAGTTCGTAACCGGGTCCTGACAATGACATAGAAACACAGCAGAGAGGAAGAGGAGAGAATCTGTCGAAAATGTGCCCAATGCATTTCTATGGGTGTATATTGGACCTAAGCTTGTCGCCCCTGCCTTTGGGACAGCAACTCCCATTGGGCGGAGACATGAACAACTCGTCATAATATACAGATCTCTGGTTGCAGTCAAATATCTTTACACAGTGGAGGGAGAGAGAGCATGATGCGCATAAATTTGCACGTCCCATGTAATGTAAGTGGTAACAATAAGTCAAAATCCACGACTAAGCCTAATTATTTTTTTCTGACACATTCATTAAAACCTCTTAGAGATCGGGCTACTTTTTTCAACATTCTGTTAAAAATCGCACAACATTTCAACGTCCTGCTACTCATGCCAGGAATATAGTATATGCATATGATTAGTATGTGTGCATAGAAAACACTCTGAAGTTTCTAGAACTGGTTCAATGGTGTCTGTGACTATAACAGAACGAGTTCCGTGGTCAAAATCGCCAGACAAACCTGGTCACTAAATCGACGGAGAAAAAATCAATCCGCCAGTCCATGTATTGTCTATTGGAAGGAAAAATACTTAAGGCTGAGGATACAGTTCCTACAGCTTCCACACGATGTCGCCAGTGTTGTGATTTCGATTCAACTAAATCGTTGGTCATCTGAGTAATAGCCACATCCGGTTGTCAAGTCCACAGCTGTAAACAATGGAATCGGAAAAGTTGACTACGTTTCCCAAACTTGTGCCTATTGAATACAGATCGCTCCGTGATCAATTTGATCGTTTATTAACGTTTAGTAATACCTAAAGTTGGATTACAGAAGTAGTTTGAAGTGTTTTGTCAAAGTTTATAGGCAACTTTTTTAATTAAAAAAAATAACGTCACATTTAAAAAATGTGTTTTTACTGGATCTGACGGTCTTCATAAATGGACATTTTGGGTACACAAGGACCGATTTAATCGAAAAAAAGACCCAATTGTGATGTTTATGGGACATATAGGAGTGCCAACAAAGAATCTCGTCAAAGGTAATGAATGTTTTATATTTTATTTCTGCGTTTTGTGTAGCGCTGGCTACCCTAATTCCGTTGTTTACGTCCCCTTCTGGTATTTCGGCGTGTTGCCTGCTATCAGATAATAGCTACTCATGCTTTCGCCGAAAAGCATTTTACAAATCTGACTCGTTGGCTAGATTCACAACGAGTGTAGCTTGAATTGACTACCCTGCATGTGAATTTTAATGAACGTTTGAGTTTTAACGAGTGCTATTAGCATTTGGCGTAGCGCATTTGCATTTATTGTTGGCAGGGGGTGCGGTTGCGTCCCGGGTGGGCCAGACAGGTTAATTTTATTTTGCGTGTTTCACATAGCACAACTGAACAGCAAGTGTTGACTAGATTATAAAAGGTGTCGAATTGACTGGATAAAGCTAACATTTTTCTCTCCAACAACAAAAGGGGGGCCACAAATGTATTTTGCCCGGTTGGTGGGCGGCTCCCCAAACAAGTCTCGCTGAGGGCCCCCAAAAGGCTAGAGCCGGCCCTGATTATTATGGTTGCTGAACATTGTACTTCGTTATTATTACTGTATTTGTATTTATTATGGATCCCCATTAGCTGCTGGCAAGGCCTCAGCTACTCCTCCTGGAGTCCAGCAAATTTAGGCAGTTTAAACAAATTGAAAACAATACATTCACAGATTTCACAACACACTGTGTCCTCAGGCTCCTACTCCACCAATACGACATATCTACAGTACAGAATCCATTTGTAAGTGTGTGTATAGTGTGTATGTTATCGTGTGTGTGTGAGTGTGCATGTGTCTGTGCCTATGTTTGTGTTGGTTCACAGTCCCTGCTGTTCCATAAGGTGTATTTTTATCTGTTTTTCTAATCTAATTTTACTGCTTACATCAGTTACTTGATGTGGAATGGAGTTCCATGTAGTCATGGCTCCATGTAGTACTGTGTGCCTCCCATAGTCTCTTCTGGACTTGGGGATGGTGAAGAGACCTCTTCAAATCAAATCAAACGTTATTTGCCACATGCGCCGAATACAACAAGTGTAGACTTGAAATGTGAAGTGTGAAATGCTTATGTGAAACCGTGAAATGCTTACTTACAAGCCCTTGTGGCATGTCTTGTGTGGTATGCATGGGTCTCCGAGCTGTGCGCCAGTAGTCCGAACAGAGAGCTCGGTGCACTCAACATGTCAACACCTCTCATAAATACAAGTAGTGATGAAGTCAATCTCTCCTCCACTTTGAGCCAGGTGAGATTGACATGCATATTATTAATATTAGCTCTCTGTGTACATCTAAGAGCCAGCCGTGCTGCCCTGTTCTGAGCCAATTGCAATTTTTTGTAATTTTCAGAGGTCCCTTTTGTGGCACCTGACCACACGACTGAAAATTAGTCCAGGTGCGGCAAATCTGTAGGACCTGCCTTGTTGATAGAGCTGTTAAGAAGATAGAGCAGCGCTTTATTATGGACATACTTCTCCCCATCTTAGCTATTGTTGTATCAATATGTTTTGACCATGACAGTTTAAAATCCAAGGTTACTCCAAGCAGTTTAGTCACCTCAACTTGCTAAATTTCCACATTATTTATTACAAGATTTAGCTGAGGTTTAGGGTTTAGTGAATTATTTGTCCAAAATACAATGCTTTTAGTTTTGGAAATATTTAGGACTAACTTCTTCCTTGCCACCCACTCTGAAACTAACTACAACTCTTTGTTAAGTGTTGCAGTCATTTCAGTCGCTGTAGTAGTCGACATGTATAGTGTTGAGTCATCAGCATACATAGACACACTGGCTTTAGTCAAAGCATGTCGTTAGTAAAGATTGAAAAAAGTAATGGGCCTAGACAGCTGCTCTGGGGAATTCCTGATTCTACCTAGATTATGTTGGAGAGGCTTCCATTAAAGAACACCCTCTGTGTTCTGTTAGACAGGTAACTCCTGCTAATGCCTTCAATGCCACGATTCAAATAGGGCACAAGGCCAGAAATTATGGGTCTTTTGTCAGTGTCTAGCAGAGAGTCAATCAGCTCTTTAATATCCAGTTTCAACTATTCAGAGCAGCCCTTCATAATCTCATTAAAACCCACATGGACTACAATAGAATCAATTTCCATGTTCTGACATACTACATTCATGAGCAGCTTAGTAATGTAATTTACATTGTTTTTGCACGAGGGATGGTCACTTTTCTTACCATGGAGCGTCCCAAAATCACAGCTGGCGAGAAGGACGAGGAAATCCACGCATTACCATGCTTCACAGGATTCGGAGAACCCTTTAAGGACTGCCTGGTGCAGGCCTTGGAAAGATGGAGAAGCCTTTAAGGACTGCCTGGTGCAGGCCTTGGAAAGATGGAGAAGCCTTTAAGGACTGCCTGGTGCAGGCCTAGGAAAGATGGAGAAGCCTTTAAGGACTGCCTGGTGCAGGCCTAGGAAAGATGGAGAAGCCTTTAAGGACTGCCTGGTGCAGGCCTTGGAAAGATGGAGAAGCCTTTAAGGACTGCCTGGTGCAGGCCTTGGAAAGATGGAGAAGCCTTTAAGGACTGCCTGGTGCAGGTCTTGGAAAGATGGAGAAGCCTTTAAGGACTGCCTGGTGCAGGCCTTGGAAAGATGGAGAAGCCTTTAAGGACTGCCTGGTGCAGGCCTAGGAAAGATGGAGAAGCCTTTAAGGACTGCCTGGTGCAGGCCTTGGAAAGATGGAGAAGCCTTTAAGGACTGCCTGGTGCAGGCCTTGGAAAGATGGAGAAGCCTTTAAGGACTGCCTGGTGCAGGCCTTGGAAAGATGGAGAAGCGTTTAAAGACTGCCTGGTGAAGGCCTAGGAAAGATGGAGAAGCCTTTAAGGACTGCCTGGTGCAGGTCTTGGAAAGATGGAGAAGCCTTTAAGGACTGCCTGGTGCAGGTCTAGGAAAGATGGAGAAGCCTTTAAGGACTGCCTGGTGCAGGTCTTGGAAAGATGGAGAAGCCTTTAAGGACTGCCTGGTGCAGGCCTTGGAAAGATGGAGAAGCCTTTAAGGACTGCCTGGTGCAGGCCTAGGAAAGATGGAGAAGCCTTTAAGGACTGCCTGGTGCAGGCCTTGGAAAGATGGAGAAGCCTTTAAGGACTGCCTGGTGCAGGCCTAGGAAAGATGGAGAAGCCTTTAAGGACTGCCTGGTGCAGGCCTTGGAAAGATGGAGAAGCCTTTAAGGACTGCCTGGTGCAGGCCTTGGAAAGATGGAGAAGCCTTTAAGGACTGCCTGGTGCAGGCCTAGGAAAGATGGAGAAGACTTTAAGAACTGCCTGGTGCAGGCCTAGGAAAGATGGAGAAGCCTTTAAGAACTGCCTGGTGCAGGCCTTGGAAAGATGGAGAAGCCTTTAAGGACTGCCTGGTGCAGGCCTAGGAAAGATGGAGAAGCCTTTAAGGACTGCCTGGTGCAGGTCTAGGAAAGATGGAGAAGCCTTTAAGGACTGCCTGGTGCAGGTCTTGGAAAGATGGAGAAGCCTTTAAGGACTGCCTGGTGCAGGCCTTGGAAAGATGGAGAAGCCTTTAAGGACTGCCTGGTGCAGGCCTAGGAAAGATGGAGAAGCCTTTAAGAACTGCCTGGTGCAGGCCTTGGAAAGATGGCGAAGCCTTTAAGGACTGCCTGGTGCAGGCCTTGGAAAGATGGAGAAGCCCGCCTCGATCCAGAGCAGTGACAGGTTGCCGACATCCACTTCGACATCATAGTAGTAGGCACTGCGGCAGCATACACAGGCACCCCCAGCCTGATTCGAAATTATTAATACAGCCGTTCACAAAGGTTAAATTGGGAGAGATGTGAATACATCATTAACTTCGCTTTTATTAAAAATAGTGAAGGATGCCACCCAGTGATCTCACTATCGCCCCCTATCTTGATAAATACCGATATTCAACTATTTTACAAAATGTTGTCGTCCCATTTCTAGAATTACGTACCCTAATAGTTCCACACGGACAAAAGCGGGTTTGTTAAAAAGCGATTATCCTCGGATAACCTCGTTCGACTATTACAAAGTGTACAGTTTCTTAGATGCTTCATCAGAAAGAACAGTTCCTTGGACTGTATTAGCTCTCGATGCAGGAAAAGCTTTTGATCGACTAGAATGGTCATATCTCTGGTCTGTGTTGGAACATATTTGGCGAGGCAGGGCAGCCTAGTGGTTAGAACATTGGACTAGTAATTGTAAAGGTTGCAAGATTAAATCCCCAAGCTGACAAGGTAAAAATCAGTCGTTCTTCCCCTGAACTAGGCCGTCATTGAAAATAAGAATTTGTTCTTAACTGACTTGCCAAGGTAAAATAAAAAGAAATATGGGAATTGGTTCCAATTTCATTCATATGATTAAAATACCATATTCTAATCCCTCAGTCATAGTTATAGCCGGCAATATAAGTTTTGCGCCGTTCAGAATCACTAGAAGCAGCAGACAAGGCAATCCAATTTCGTCTTTGCTATTCTTATTATCCATGAAACCCCTGACCCAGGCAATTCATCAATCGAAGGAAATAACACACATTTTCCCGATCACTTCCTGTCATTACACGCAGACAAAATTCTACTATACTGTATCTGGACAATGTATCTCAATCGCTCCCAAACGCATTGAAGGTCATAGATTAATTAATCTTAATTTCTGCCTCAATGCCTCTCAAGACCCCATTGGAGTACTCCATCTCTACCCTGCTGTTTCCCAATTTAAATATTTAGGAGTAGATTTATTTCCTTCCTTAGATAAAACCATTGACAGAAACTTTAATAACAGAATGCTGAAAACAATTAAATTGGACCTCAGTAGATGGAATAATATCCCAGTTGCTTTAATTAGCAGAATATCTATTGTCAAATTGAAAAACTCCCACGGATGAATTTCTGTAGTTTAATGCTTCCCATGGCTCCCCCTTCTGGCAATTGGGATACAATTCATAGTGTGGTATTAACATTTGTGTGGTGAGGTAAACGATCCTGGATAATATTAACACATTTACAAAGAGGGAAAGAGATAGGAGGACTATCTGTACCAAACGATAAAATGTATTTCCAGGATTTCCAGGTACTAGCATTTCGCCCCATCCTAAATTTGTTCAGATATAATTCTTCAGCCCCTTGGCTGAATATAGAGAGAAATATAGTGTCTCCTCTTGCCCTTGATGAGGTGGTCTTCACTGATATATCTCTTAAAATGTTTTAACTATGCTTCGGTCCTATTATTGCTCACACAATTTCCATTTTGCACAACATTTAACTGGGAATCAAAATGGCATGCCCGTAACCCAATATTTTACAATAATGCCTTGTAATCCGGAGGGTAGCCTTTTGCATCCCCCCAATGGTCCAAATGTGGAATCCATACCCTTACCAATATCATGGACACTAATGGTATAAGAACATTCCACATTTTTTCCCTATGGAGTCCCTTGGGAAACCCAACTACCAAACCATCCTATGATGGTTTTTATAAATAAATTATCTGTGCTCTCAATCTCTATAATATATAAACAGCGTTGGGAAGGCTCATATTCTGAGCTAGCCATTAAAAAAGTATGGTCCACAGATCGAATTGAATCTGAACAATTAGCCATTAAAAAAGTATGGTCTGCAGATCTAATTGAATCTTAACAACCCTTTAACTGGAATAGAATATGGAAAAATATGACCTTGGTATCCCGTAATCCAAACCATTAATTTATACCTTTTATGTTTGTTCACAGACTGTATTTAACACAAAGGAAACATATTATTGTGAAATTGTGTCCCCTGAATCAGGTAAATGATGTGGCAGTGCCCTGCAATTGAATGCTTCTGTGGCAAAGTTACAAAATACATTTTGAAGTACATGAATATTTAAATATTCAATGCTTTTCATCTATTACAGTATGTTACTTAACAATGATATCCTTTTGAATCTCTCAATCAATCAGAGAAGATTACTGCTCACAGACAGCACTTCACACTCTCTCCCGTTTAATTAGTGGATACAGTTACTATTAGAAGTTATAACATTAGCATTATCAACCACAAGAATGAAAAGCGCTAATCAAGGATCATTTGAGGCCTGGACGAATATACTTGACTCAGCTAAAGCCCCACACATACAAACCAATTATGATAAAAGATTGTGGGGGCTGTTATGTTAGACTTCAGTGCGGCTTTAGACATTATTGATCAAAGTCTGCTGCTGGAAAAACGTATGTGTTTTGGCTTTCACTCCCTGCTATGTTGTGGATAAATAGTTATCTGTCTAACAGAATGCAGAATATGTTCTTTAATTGAAGCCTATCCAACACAATAGAATCAGGAATTCCCCAGGGCAGCTGTCTATGCCCCTTACTTTTTCAATCTTTACTAATGACATGCCACTGGCTTTGAATAAAGCCAGTGTTGCTATTTATGCGGATGACTCAACACTATACATCAAATCAAACTTTATTTGTCACATGTGCCAAATACAACAAGTGCAGACTTTACCGTGAAATGCTTATTTACAAGCCCTTAACCAACAGTGCATTTCAAGAAGAATAAAATATTTACCAAGTAGGCTAAAATAAAAAGTAATGATAAAAATGTAAAATTAAATGTGTGAGCTACTACATGGAATTAAATGACTGCAACACTTAACAAAGAGCTGCACTTAGTTTCGAATTGGTAGCAAGGAAAAACAACTAAAAGCATTGCATTTGGGACAAATCATTCACTAAACCCTAAACCTCAACTATATCTTGTAATGAATAATGTGAAAATTTAGCAAGTTGAGATGACTGAACTGCTTGGACTAACCAAGGATGTTATGGTATCAACTGTCATGGTCAACTGTCATGTTCAAAACATATTGATACAACAGTAGCTAAGATGGGGAGAAGTATGTCCATAATAAAATGCTGCTCTACCTTCTTAACAGCACTATCAACAAGGCAGGTCCTACAGGCCCTAGTTTTGTAGCACCTGGACTACTGTTCAGTCGTGTGGTCAGGTGCTACAAAGAGGGAATTAGGAAAATTGCAATTGGCTCAGAACAGGGCAGCATGGCTAGCCTTTAGATGCACACAGAGAGCTAACATTAATAACATGCACTTCATCACTAATTGTATTTGTGAGAGGTATTGACATGTTGAATGCACTGAGCTGTCTGTTTGAAGTACTGGCACACAGCTCTTACACCAATGCTTACCCCACAAGACATACCACCAGAGGTTTCTTCACAGTCCACAAGTCTTGAACAGACCATGGGAGGCACACAGTACTACATAGAGCCATGACTATATGGAACTCTATTCCACATCAAGTAACACATGCAAGCAATAAGATTTTATACAAAAAATTGATAAAAATAAACCATATGGAACAGCGGGGACTGTGAAGCAACACAAACGGAGCGATTTCTCCTACACAAAGATTCTTTCAGGAAAAACTGAACATTTGCTATGTAACTGAGAGTCTCCTCATTGAAAACATCCGAAGCTCTTCAAAGGTAAATGATTTTACTTATTTGGTTATCTGGTTATTGTGAAAATGTTGCGTTGCTAAATGCTACGCAAAATGCTAAGCTAGCTTCCAATACTCTTACACAAATGATTGATTTGCTATGGTTCAAAAGCATATTTTGAAAATCTGAGATGACAGTGTTGTTAAGAAAAGGCTAAGCTTTGAGAGCAGGCATATTATTTTAATTTCATTTGCGATTTTCAGAAATCGTTAACGTTGCGTTATGCTAATGAGCCTGAGGCTTTATTCACGATCCCGGATCCGGGATGGGGAGTATCAAGAGGTTTTAACAAAAGGGCATTATTGTGAAAACAATACATTCACAGATTTCACAACACACTGTGTCCTCAGGCTCCTACTCCACCAATACGACATATCTACAGTACAGAATCCATTTGTAAGTGTGTGTATAGTGTGTATGTTATCGTGTGTGTGTGAGTGTGCATGTGTCTGTGCCTATGTTTGTGTTGGTTCACAGTCCCTGCTGTTCCATAAGGTGTATTTTTATCTGTTTTTCTAATCTAATTTTACTGCTTACATCAGTTACTTGATGTGGAATGGAGTTCCATGTAGTCATGGCTCCATGTAGTACTGTGTGCCTCCCATAGTCTCTTCTGGACTTGGGGATGGTGAAGAGACCTCTTCAAATCAAATCAAACGTTATTTGCCACATGCGCCGAATACAACAAGTGTAGACTTGAAATGTGAAGTGTGAAATGCTTATGTGAAACCGTGAAATGCTTACTTACAAGCCCTTGTGGCATGTCTTGTGTGGTATGCATGGGTCTCCGAGCTGTGCGCCAGTAGTCCGAACAGAGAGCTCGGTGCAATCAACATGTCAACACCTCTCATAAATACAAGTAGTGATGAAGTCAATCTCTCCTCCACTTTGAGCCAGGTGAGATTGACATGCATATTATTAATATTAGCTCTCTGTGTACATCTAAGAGCCAGCCGTGCTGCCCTGTTCTGAGCCAATTGCAATTTTTTGTAATTTTCAGAGGTCCCTTTTGTGGCACCTGACCACACGACTGAAAATTAGTCCAGGTGCGGCAAATCTGTAGGACCTGCCTTGTTGATAGAGCTGTTAAGAAGATAGAGCAGCGCTTTATTATGGACATACTTCTCCCCATCTTAGCTATTGTTGTATCAATATGTTTTGACCATGACAGTTTAAAATCCAAGGTTACTCCAAGCAGTTTAGTCACCTCAACTTGCTAAATTTCCACATTATTTATTACAAGATTTAGCTGAGGTTTAGGGTTTAGTGAATTATTTGTCCAAAATACAATGCTTTTAGTTTTGGAAATATTTAGGACTAACTTCTTCCTTGCCACCCACTCTGAAACTAACTACAACTCTTTGTTAAGTGTTGCAGTCATTTCAGTCGCTGTAGTAGTCGACATGTATAGTGTTGAGTCATCAGCATACATAGACACACTGGCTTTAGTCAAAGCATGTCGTTAGTAAAGATTGAAAAAAGTAATGGGCCTAGACAGCTGCTCTGGGGAATTCCTGATTCTACCTAGATTATGTTGGAGAGGCTTCCATTAAAGAACACCCTCTGTGTTCTGTTAGACAGGTAACTCCTGCTAATGCCTTCAATGCCACGATTCAAATAGGGCACAAGGCCAGAAATTATGGGTCTTTTGTCAGTGTCTAGCAGAGAGTCAATCAGCTCTTTAATATCCAGTTTCAACTATTCAGAGCAGCCCTTCATAATCTCATTAAAACCCACATGGACTACAATAGAATCAATTTCCATGTTCTGACATACTACATTCATGAGCAGCTTAGTAATGTAATTTACATTGTTTTTGCACGAGGGATGGTCACTTTTCTTACCATGGAGCGTCCCAAAATCACAGCTGGCGAGAAGGACGAGGAAATCCACGCATTACCATGCTTCACAGGATTCGGAGAACCCTTTAAGGACTGCCTGGTGCAGGCCTTGGAAAGATGGAGAAGACTTTAAGAACTGCCAAGTGCAGGCCTTGGAAAGATTGAGAAGACTTTAAGGACTGCCTGGTGCAGGCCTTGGAAAGATGGAGAAGCCTTTAAAGACTGCCTGGTGAAGGCCTAGGAAAGATGGAGAAGCCTTTAAGGACTGCCTGGTGCAGGCCTTGGAAAGATGGAGAAGCCTTTAAGGACTGCCTGGTGCAGGCCTAGGAAAGATGGAGAAGCCTTTAAGGACTGCCTGGTGCAGGCCTTGGAAAGATGGAGAAGCCTTTAAGGACTGCCTGGTGCAGGCCTAGGAAAGATGGAGAAGACTTTAAGAACTGCCTGGTGCAGGCCTAGGAAAGATGGAGAAGCCTTTAAGAACTGCCTGGTGCAGGCCTTGGAAAGATGGAGAAGCCTTTAAGGACTGCCTGGTGCAGGCCTAGGAAAGATGGAGAAGCCTTTAAGGACTGCCTGGTGCAGGTCTAGGAAAGATGGAGAAGCCTTTAAGGACTGCCTGGTGCAGGTCTTGGAAAGATGGAGAAGCCTTTAAGGACTGCCTGGTGCAGGCCTTGGAAAGATGGAGAAGCCTTTAAGGACTGCCTGGTGCAGGCCTAGGAAAGATGGAGAAGCCTTTAAGGACTGCCTGGTGCAGGCCTAGGAAAGATGGAGAAGCCTTTAAGGACTGCCTGGTGCAGGTCTTGGAAAGATGGAGAAGCCTTTAAGGACTGCCTGGTGCAGGCCTTGGAAAGATGGAGAAGCCTTTAAGGACTGCCTGGTGCAGGCCTTGGAAAGATGGAGAAGCCCGCCTCGATCCAGAGCAGTGACAGGTTGCCGACATCCACTTCGACATCATAGTAGTAGGCACTGCGGCAGCATACACAGGCACCCCCAGCCTGATTCGAAATTATTAATACAGCCGTTCACAAAGGTTAAATTGGGAGAGATGTGAATACATCATTAACTTCGCTTTTATTAAAAATAGTGAAGGATGCCACCCAGTGTTCTCACTATCGCCCCCTATCTTGATAAATACCGATATTCAACTATTTTACAAAATGTTGTCGTCCCATTTCTAGAATTACGTACCCTAATAGTTCCACACGGACAAAAGCGGGATTGTTAAAAAGCGATTATCCTCGGATAACCTCGTTCGACTATTACAAAGTGTACAGTTTCTTAGATGCTTCATCAGAAAGAACAGTTCCTTGGACTGTATTAGCTCTCGATGCAGGAAAAGCTTTTGATCGACTAGAATGGTCATATCTCTGGTCTGTGTTGGAACATATTTGGCGAGGCAGGGCAGCCTAGTGGTTAGAACATTGGACTAGTAATTGTAGCAAGATCGAATCCCCAAGCTGACAAGGTAAAAATCAGTCGTTCTTCCCCTGAACTAGGCCGTCATTGAAAATAAGAATTTGTTCTTAACTGACTTGCCAAGGTAAAATAAAAAGAAATATGGGAATTGGTTCCAATTTCATTCATATGATTAAAATACCATATTCTAATCCCTCATTCATAGTTATAGCCGGCAATATAAGTTTTGCGCCGTTCAGAATCACTAGAAGCAGCAGACAAGGCAATCCAATTTCGTCTTTGCTATTCTTATTATCCATGAAACCCCTGACCCAGGCAATTCATCAATCGAAGGAAATAACACACATTTTCCCGATCACTTCCTGTCATTACACGCAGACAAAATTCTACTATACTGTATCTGGACAATGTATCTCAATCGCTCCCAAACGCATTGAAGGTCATAGATTAATTAATCTTAATTTCTGCCTCAATGCCTCTCAAGACCCCATTGGAGTATTCCATCTCTACCCTGCTGTTTCCCATTTTAAATATTTAGGAGTAGATTTATTTCCTTCCTTAGATAAAACCATTGACAGAAACTTTAATAACAGAATGCTGAAAACAATTAAATTGGACCTCAGTAGATGGAATAATATCCCAGTTGCTTTAATTAGCAGAATATCTATTGTCAAAATGAAAAACTCCCACGGATGAATTTCTGTAGTTTAATGCTTCCCATGGCTCCCCCTTCTGGCAATTGGGATACAATTCATAGTGTGGTATTAACATTTGTGTGGTGAGGTAAACGATCCTGGATAATATTAACACATTTACAAAGAGGGAAAGAGATAGGAGGACTATCCGTACCAAACGATAAAATGTATTTCCAGGATTTCCAGGTACTAGCATTTCGCCCCATCCTAAATTTGTTCAGACATAATTCTTCAGCCCCTTGGCTGAATATAGAGAGAAATATAGTGTCTCCTCTTGCCCTTGATGAGGTGGTCTTCACTGATATATCTCTTAAAATGTTTTAACTATGTTTCGGTCCTATTATTGCTCACACAATTTCCATTTTGCACAACATTTAACTGGGAATCAAAATGGCATGCCCGTAACCCAATATTTTACAATAATGCCTTGTAATCCGGAGGGTAGCCTTTTGCATCCCCCCAATGGTCCAAATGTGGAATCCATACCCTTACCAATATCATGGACACTAATGGTATAAGAACATTCCACATTTTTTCCCTATGGAGTCCCTTGGGAAACCCAACTACCAAACCATCCTATGATGGTTTTTATAAATAAATTATCTGTGCTCCCAATCTCTATAATATATAAACAGCTTTGGGAAGGCTCATATTCTGAGCTAGCCATTAAAAAAGTATGGTCCACAGATCGAATTGAATCTGAACAATTAGCCATTAAAAAAGTATGGTCTGCAGATCTAATTGAATCTTAACAACCCTTTAACTGGAATAGAATATGGAAAAATATGACCTTGGTATCCCGTAATCCAAACCATTAATTTATACCTTTTATGTTTGTTCACAGACTGTATTTAACACAAAGGAAACGTATTATTGTGAAATTGTGTCCCCTGAATCAGGTAAATGATGTGGCAGTGCCCTGCAATTGAATGCTTCTGTGGCAAAGTTACAAAATACATTTTGAAGTACATGAATATTTAATTATTCAATGCTTTTCATCTATTACAGTATGTTACTTAACACTGATATCCCTTTGAATCTCTCAATCAATCAGAGAAGATTACTGCTCACAGACAGCACTTCACACTCTCTCCCATTTAATTAGTGGATACAGTTACTATTAGAAGTTATAACATTAGCATTATCAACCACAAGAATGAAAAGCGCTAATCAAGGATCATTTGAGGCCTGGACGAATATACTTGACTCAGCTAAAGCCCCACACATACAAACCAATTATGATAAAAGATTGTGGGGGCTGTTATGTTAGACTTCAGTGCGGCTTTAGACATTATTGATCAAAGTCTGCTGCTGGAAAAACGTATGTGTTTTGGCTTTCACTCCCTGCTATGTTGTGGATAAATAGTTATCTGTCTAACAGAATGCAGAAGATGTTCTTTAATTGAAGCCTATCCAACACAATGGAATCAGGAATTCCCCAGGGCAGCTGTCTATGCCCCTTACTTTTTCAATCTTTACTAATGACATGCCACTGGCTTTGAATAAAGCCAGTGTTGCTATTTATGCGGATGACTCAACACTATACATCAAATCAAACTTTATTTGTCACATGTGCCAAATACAACAAGTGCAGACTTTACCGAGAAATGCTTATTTACAAGCCCTTAACCAACAGTGCATTTCAAGAAGAATAAAATATTTACCAAGTAGGCTAAAATAAAAAGTAATGATAAAAATGTAAAATTAAATGTGTGAGCTACTACATGGAATTAAATGACTGCAACACTTAACAAAGAGCTGCACTTAGTTTCGAATTGGTAGCAAGGAAAAACAACTAAAAGCATTGCATTTGGGACAAATCATTCACCTAAACCCTAAACCTCAACTATATCTTGTAATGAATAATGTGAAAATTTAGCAAGTTGAGATGACTGAACTGCTTGGACTAACCAAGGATGTTATGGTATCAACTGTCATGGTCAACTGTCATGTTCAAAACATATTGATACAACAGTAGCTAAGATGGGGAGAAGTATGTCCATAATAAAATGCTGCTCTACCTTCTTAACAGCACTATCAACAAGGCAGGTCCTACAGGCCCTAGTTTTGTAGCACCTGGACTACTGTTCAGTCGTGTGGTCAGGTGCTACAAAGAGGGAATTAGGAAAATTGCAATTGGCTCAGAACAGGGCAGCATGGCTAGCCTTTAGATGCACACAGAGAGCTAACATTAATAACATGCACTTCATCACTAATTGTATTTGTGAGAGGTATTGACATGTTGAATGCACTGAGCTGTCTGTTTGAAGTACTGGCACACAGCTCTTACACCAATGCATACCCCACAAGACATACCACCAGAGGTTTCTTCACAGTCCACAAGTCTTGAACAGACCATGGGAGGCACACAGTACTACATAGAGCCATGACTATATGGAACTCTATTCCACATCAAGTAACACATGCAAGCAATAAGATTTTATACAAAAAATTAATAAAAATAAACCATATGGAACAGCGGGGACTGTGAAGCAACACAAACATAGGCACAGACACATGCATACAAACACACAATAATATATGCACTATACACACACGTACAGTACACATGGGTTTTATGTTGTAGATATGTAGTAGTAGAGTGAGAGGACACACTTAATGTGTTGTAAAATCTGGTATGAATGTATTGTTATGTTTCTAAAATTGTATAACTGCCTTCATTTTGCTGGACTCCAGGAAAAGTAGCTGCTGCCTTGGCAGGATATTATGGGGATCCATAATAAATACAAACTATGTGCCTTCAGAAAGTATTCACACCCCTTGACTTGTTCCACATTTTGTTGTGTTACAGCCTGAATTTAAAATGGATAAAATTAAAAGATTTTTTTGTCACTGGCCAACACACAATACCAGATAATGTCAAAGTGGCTGTGATTGGAGACAACTGAGGATGACAACATTGTAATTACTCCACAATTCTATGCTAATTGACAGAGTGAAAAGATGGAAGCCTGTAAAGAATATCTGACACATCTCCCTTGCAAAACAGCAGTAAAATAATACTGCAAAGATGTGGCAAGCAATTACATTTTTGTCCTGAATACAAAGTGTTTTGTTTGGGGCAAATCCAATACAACACATTACTGAGTACCACTCCATATTTTCAAGCATAATGGTGGCTGCATTATGTTATGGGTATTTTTTCAGGAGTTTTTCAGGATGAAAATAAATAGAATGGAGGTAAGCACAGGCAAAATCCTAGTGGACAACATGGTTCAGTCTGCTTTCCACCAGACACTGGGAGATTAATTCACCTTTCAGGGGGACAATAACCTCAGACACAAGGCCAAATCTACACTGGAGTTGCTTATCAAGTAGACAGTGAATGTTTGCTGATGGGTTGGGGTTATCGTTGTATGCTTTGTTTTTTGTACCTGTAACACTGAATAAAAAGTTGGGCACATAAAGAAATACAAGTTGGACTTACAGCGTGACAGTTAGCTGCTACATGCTGTTTTCTGGTGTCCATGCTAATAACCTTGCCTGGCTAAAGGGGTGTGCATGCATATCTAATGAGGACTCTCTCCCCCCCTCTCTCTACACTCTCTCTCTCCATTCTCCTTCTATCCTATTTTTTTTCACCCTCCCCTGCTCTCGTTCCTCTCGCTCTTTTCCCCTCTCTCTCTCTGACCCTGACTTGTCAGTCACAGTAAAGCAGACTCACAGTAATCCCATGGGAGACACCTTATTATAATATCTACATTAGCAGAGGCAGAAAAAAATACACATACACACATACATCCACACAAATACACACACACACAATACACCATGTAATTATAATAACAAGTATACACATAACTGACAATGCTGACCTTGAAAACATAATGTAGTCAGAAATAGCCTAAACTCCCATTTAAACAACTTGTATCTATATTTACATGAGGAGAGGAGTGTAGAAGAGAGGAAGGGAGAGGAGATAGGAGTGTGTAGGTGGGCTGTTGTCTAGTGTGTAGTTGTGCATGGGTATGTTTGTGGTTATAATTAGATTGTTTTGTCTAAACGTTCTCTTTAATTAGTCGTCCCTCATTGGGACTGCTCATTTACATATTTACCATATTTGCATAGCTAATGAGTTCCTGGCTGCCTGTTGCAATTAGCATCCAACTCAGAGGTTGCCCCAAGTTACACCCGTTACCATTCTCTAACTATCCTCTTAATCTCTCTACCACTCTCTCTTTCTTTCTCTCTGTTTCTCTGCTCTCTCTTTTTTTACACCTCTCTCTCTTTTCTGTCTCTGTCCATCTTTGGCCACTCTCTTTCGTGCTCTCATTTTTTAAATCACCCTTAAAGTCTGTCAGTACACACACACACACACACACACACACACACACACACACACACACACACACACACACACACACACACACACACACACACACACACACACACACACACACACACACACACACACACACACACACACACACACACAAAAAACCACCCAAACAAAACCACCCAAACAGATCCACACACCACTGGGGTCTTTTCAACATTATGTAGGAGGCAGAAAGGAAATTAAATGCATGAGGAAGCCAAAAGATTGGGATCCCAGTGCTTGGGTGTGTGTGTGTTTGTTTGTGTGTTCATGCATAAATGAGTGTGCACACTTGGGTGTGTTTGGAATTATGTTCTTGCATGCGTGTGCAAATCCATGTGTACACTTGAGTGTACGTTTTGTAGAGGTGTATGTGTTTTTGTGTGTGTCGGTCTGGGTTTGTTTACCTGCAGAGTGCATCGGAGCGGCAGGCGCGTCGTAGCTCTAGACAGGAGGGTCTGTGTTTCTCCTGGTGGGAGCAGGCAGGTACAATGGTCTGTCTACGTCTCTCAGCACAGGCCTGGTCCGAACACGAGCAGAACAACAGGGGGTAACTCAGCTCCCACTGCACACGCTCAAAGAACTGACGCAGCGCCTGGGAACACAAAATAATATAATTATTATCATTCATCATGTGATGGGGATCTGGTCAGAATTAGTGTATTACTAGGGAATATGATGTCATTTGTGCAGGTCCAACCACCTTGTGACATCGTTTGCGGCTGCAAGGCTCCTGGTTGGCCAGTGAGGGCTGAGAGAGCTTGTTGCAGATAGCAATGTAATTGGAGCGTTGTCTCTTGCAGGTTTCATTGAGGTTGCAAGCCTTGGCTGCATCGAGACATGGGTTACAGGGTTTCCCTGGCTCCGAACATGGGCTGGCCTTGGACAGAGAAGAGTCTGGGAGATGGGTTGGATAGAGAAAGAGAGGCAGAGAGAGAGAGAAAATGATGAGCACAAAAAGTTAACAGACACAGACACACTGTGTAACCTCAGTGTTTGTCTTGTTACACATCACTAGCATCTAATGTGACTGTAGCTAAATATAAACTCACTATATTATCTGTTTAATGAAGCTACAACAGAAACACACACACACGCATGCACACATGCATGCACACACACACACACGCACGCACGCACGCACGCACGCACACACACACACACACACGCACACGCACACGCACACACACACACACACACACACACACACACACACACACACACACACACACACACACACACACACACACAGTTTAAGTGCATTGGGAGGAGAAATGTAAATGTTGTAAAGATCAAGACCTAATTCTCATCATCGGTGACAGAGTTTGTTGTAGAGGGAACGCATATTATATTACCATTTTTATTTCATACTTCACATCCTATATTAGACTTCTAATCACAAGCGGCCGTTGGCACCTTAATTGGGGAGGACTGGCGCATAGTAATGGCTGGAATGGAATAAAAAAAACTGAATAAAAAAATAAACACAACCTGCACTTGCACTTGACCCACCCACCTCCTTCTAACTCTGACTCTACTCATACTATGTTACTGAGGAAAAATGTACTTACTATGCCTGTGATATGTGGTTGTCCCACCTAGCTATCTTAAGATGAATGCACTAACTTTAACTCGATCTGGATAAGAGCATCTGCTAAATGACTAAAATGTCAAATGTAAATGTATCAAACACATTCTATTCACGCCATTTCAGACATTAATATGAGCTGTTCAACCCTCAGCAACATCCTACGCTTTTAATAGCAACAAGATCTCAAAGCTTCCCTTTGGAATTCGACATATTATGAATGAATGTCAAGTACATTTTTATTTTTATTTTTATTTTTTTACATACTATCTACCTGTAGTGAAGCCGCTCAACATTTACATTAAATTCAGTCATCCACCAGACACCCATCCAGATCGATCCACAGGAGCAACCAGGGTCAAGCGCCCCGCACAAGGGCACATGGACAGATCCCCCACCCAGTCGAATCAGGGACCCAAACCGGCGACCTCTTGACCACCGGCCCAAGCTCCCAACTGCCAGGCCACCAACCATCCAAGATCCCCCCCCACAGTTTCTCTCAAGAGCTGCCTCTCAACCATCCAAGACACCCCAATAGATCCCCCCCTGAAAAAACCCTCCCCCTCCACCCCCAAACCCTCCCATCTCCACTCCCCCCCCCACACAAAACCACCACCCACCCAATGAGCCAACAACCAACAAAATGAACAAAAGAGAAAGAAGTAAAAAACAAAAGAAAACAAGAACAGAAAATAACAATGCAAAAACAAACAACATCAAGAACAACAAATATCTAAACAGCAAGGTCCAACTGGCACTATTTACATGTATTTATGTCTGTGTGTGTCTGTGTGTATGCATGCGTACGCACATACAAGCACTTGCGTGGCACCAGCCTCAGGCAAACAGGCATTGGATGTAACAATGTTCCTTTTAAGTGTCGGTTAAACTTATTTTTTGTTTATTTTGACTATATTTTTTACTTTTATCTTTGACCATCAATCTTCACTCCCACTTGTCTCCAGTTCCACATTCCAACCCTCAGTTTCCCTCAGCCCATCCCACCTATCTCTGTTGGCCACCCTCTTTGGATTTCTACGTGCCATTTAAATATCTTTCAACTATGCTTTGATGTTTAACATATAATTTTTGATCTATCTGATCAAATCCACAGATTGCAAGTTGAAGATAAATACTTTTACTAAGAGTATATTTGTAATTGACTGACCAGGTCTTTCTAATCTCCCAATAATGCTATTTCTAGTGTCAATTTCAGATTAATGTTATGCTTTTTCAGCCATTCCTAAACTGAGACCAGAAACAAGCTACCTGACGGCAATACCAGAACAAACGGTTTATTGATTCTGTATCATCGCAACAAAATCTGCAGAAGGTGACTGCCACAAATAGTCAACATTTTGTTGGTGGCATCATTTTTGCTGAAAAGCATGAAGTCTTGAATCTTGAACTCTTAACACCTTGTGCCATGGAATCAGTACATCAAAAATCTCTTCCCAGGTATTTTTCAAACTGAACGAAACAGCTGTCAACATCCTGGTCCCCAAATGAAACGGGGTTATTTTCCTATTTATGCTATTTTTTGTTCCTCTGCCAGTTTTGATCCTTTATATTGGGCAGACCAGTTCCCTACCTCCATTTTTGGGGTAGTGCTATAATCAATTTGTTGTAATCTTGGATTGAGAAGACCTTCCCATACATTTCCGATAGCTCCATGAAAGACATACTGTAACTTTATCACTGTAACTCATCCAATTTAAAATATTATTTAAAAACAAAATACCCTTCTCAAACATCTTTTCCGTAAATGCAGGTATTTTATCAACCAGCACATTATTAGTTCAACCATAATATTTATTTAGTCTTTTCTGGGGGATGAAATTGTAACCAGCTCTGCATTGCTTGTTTGAAAAAGAGAGCTCTTTAAACAAGGTTTAATTTTAATTTCCTTTCTGCACAAAGGCAAAAAGTCATTTTTTAAACAAGGGTAGAGCTTTTCTTATTAATATTCTTGAAAACCATGTAAAATCCTATCTTACTTTATTAAATGCCTTTTCCAAATTTGCTATGAATACCAGTCCTGGCTTCTTAGATGTTTCATGATGTTCTATTATTCTAGTAGTTGTCGTATATTGTCTCCAATGTATCGTCCATGTAAAAAACCTGTCTGATCAGGATGAACAATAGCTGATAAAACCTTTTTAATTGGGAGTGCTATGCATTCTGCTAGTATTTTTTTATCACAACATTGAAGTGTAAGGGGCCTCTAGTTTTTTTAGATAGACTGTGTCTTTATATTTGCTATCTGGGTCTTGTTTTAATAAAATCAGATCATCCTGCTGAGTACCTGACTGAATAACATTTCTATACTGTGTGATGTCTAAATAGTTAATAACCCAGCCAATTTGCATGGTTCAGTGTCTATGTGGGTAACATGAAGTGAGTGTAGCCTTCATATTCAAGATGATAATTGTAATCCATATAGAATCAACGTCAAAGGTGCATTAAACTTCATATTCATAGAAAAACACATCCCAGCATTTCCATAGTAACTGACGTATCACATGATCATGAAAGAGACATTGCATTACTATAGAGACGGCTTCACTACAGTACAAATGTATCCCGTACAAGATGTTATTCCCCAATGTCCCTGCTCTGACATCTTCCCATTGCTTGTTGTAAACATAAATAGACATGTAGACAGACAAACAAGAACCATGTTGAATTATAGGAAGTTCTAGACAATAGAGAGAGGGCGGAGAGAGGGGGAGAAGAGAGAAAAGAGAGAAGGAGAGAAGAGCGAGAAAGAGATGAGAGAAGAGAGCGAGATCAAGTGTGTGTGTGTGTCTGTGTGTGTAAGTGAGCATGTAATTGAGTGCGTGTGTGCGCATATCAACTTCATACTGTTCAGATATTTTACAGTCCCCATAATTTCTTCCGTAATCTGGTGTCCCCATAAAATTTAGTATAGCCATGGCGTTATGGAGCTGTCTCGGGAATAGCTGTCCATCTATACAAAGTTTGTCCACAATGAGAAAGGCAATCTTACCCCTCTCCCTCTGTCGCCTCTGTGCAGGACAGTCTCCTGCGATGTCCATTTATTTCCCAGGGAAATTGGTAATTGAGACCGAATTTTGTGGTTACAGGGTTAAACTTCTTCGGAATCGGTGTCCCGTCCACGGGACAGTTGGGCTAACATAAGCTAATGCGATTAGCAAGAGGTTGTAAGTAACAAGAACATTTCCCGGGACATATCTTGATATTGGCAGAAAGCTTAAATTCTTATTAATCTAACTGCACTGTCCAATTTACAGTAGCTATTACAGTGAGAGAATACCATGCTATTGTTTGAGCGTGCACAATTTTGAACATAAAAGTTTTTAATAAAAGAATTAGGCACATTTGGGCCGTGTTTGATACAACAGAAATGCAATGGTTCATTGGATCAGTTTAAAACGTTGTACATACACTGCTGCCATCTAGTGGCCAAAATCTAAATTGTGCCTGGGCTGGAATAATACATCATGGACTTTTTCTTGCATTTCAAAGATGATGGTACAAAAAAAATACAAAAGAACTGTTGTTTTTGTATGATCTTTTACCAGATCTATTGTGTTATATTCTCCAACTTCCCTTTCACATTTCTACAAACTTCAAAGTGTTTCCTACCAAGAATATGCATGTTCTTGCTTCAGGGCCTGAGCTACAGGCAGTTAGATTTGGGTATGTAATATTAGGCAAAAATTGAAAAAAGGGGCGGATCCTTTTAATCCCACTTGGTTACGGGGTTAAAACAGAAGGAATTCATTCTGAGTGGTTAAGATTAAGTCTATGGTTTGAGAAGGCTTAAAACAAAATAATAAAAAATGACACACTATTACCATCAAGTATCACCAAGTATTCTCACGGCTTGCATTGTGAACTGAGGGGCCTCAGTAGTCAAAGCAGCATGCGCAAGCTTTGAGCATCACAAATTTGCGCTCAGTGCTGGGCAATCATTTATCTTTTTTGTGTGAGCGCCAAAGAAGTCATATATGTTGACGTTCTCAGAACCTTTTCAAATGTCCAAAATCAAAGTCTATTTCTAGTGATCAGGCTGTTAAGCAGAGCAGTGATGTGTTCAAACATCGGAAATAGTTTGTGAAAGTTGGCTGACGTTAGCTAACATATTCCATTTGTTTTGTGTTAGCCGCGTCCGTTTGCTAATGTTAGAAGGCAGTGTGCAGCGAACCTAAGTGTCTGTTTCGGGTCTAAACTGCCTCTAAACATAGCTAAGTCATTTTCATTTTGAATATTATCGCTAAAAAACGAACAGTAATCCTTACAAAGAGTAGCTGTTTGATGTTTCACCGTAACATTTTGGAATCTTCATTCAAATCGTTCAACTAAAATTGTTACATTGGCAACATGTAGCCTTGTTGAACTCACCTCAGGAATGGCATTGGATATGTGTCTCCAATAGTAATGTGAAGTCAGCACATGACATATTAGCTTCCATAGTAGACTAAGTACAACTAACACATGTGTCCTGTCCTTCAAGCCTTATAGAGCATGATTGTTCCCCTAGGGCAATTCTGACACACACACACACACACACACACACACCCCTCCTCCTCCTCGTAGTGTATTGATTGTGTGAAATGAGCTGAGCTCAGGGTGATTGTAGTAGACAAGCCTTAATGACTGGAGAATAAAGACTTCATTACAGCTTCATCTTCCAGCTGCACAGCACTACTGATGTGTGCACATATTCATTGTGTGTGTGTGTGTGTGTGTGTGTGTGTGTGTGTGTGTGTGTGTGTGTGTGTGTGTGTGTGTGGGTGTGTGTGTGTGTGTGTGTGTGTGTGTGTGTGTGTGTGTGTGTGTGTGTGTGTGTGTGTGTGTGTGTGTGTGTGTGTGTGTGTGTGTGTGTGCGTAATCATTTACATGTAATTGGTTACAAAAAACTGTAACAATACTCCGTTACGTTACCAGCAAGAATATTGGAATCAAATTACTGATACTTTTGAAAAACTAGATGATTACTTGTAGGATTACTTTTAAATTCAGAAAGAATGTTTGCGAAACAATTCTTTGACACTTTTATGCTTTATCAATGACATTCAAATCAGCGTTGGAAGAAGGCTCAAGTTTGTTCCGGCTGAACGAATCTGACTACAAGTCAGAGACCACTATAATGACACAAACAAATGCATTTTGATGGATATTGTGAAAAGAGCAGGAATAGGTCTTTTGTAGGCTATGTTGTCTTCCAAATGGTGCGACGGCTGTCCGCATTCAAAGATTATACATCCATCTTGAATAAATGCTTGAAGGTGAGGAAGACAGCAGTGATGTAGCCTACTGGTGATACATAGCGCAATTATGTGAATCACACTGCTGCTCTCTCATTTAGCTATTTGAACCTTATGGATGGTGATTGCTGTGGATGGCTTTTCACAAATGTGTATACAATATATGTGTATTTTAACACAATAACGTTCAATTGAAGAAGTTTAAGCTGCCTATCAATTATTGTTTTTTGCGACCAGTGAAAAATGCCCTCTTCCAACAGCATAGTGGGGATCCCAGCCTACGGAATTAAAGTTGTTGTTCTCCACATACGGTCAAAAACAAGTTTAATGTATCCCTTTCTTGCAGCCAAATGATCTAGTGGCATTATGGGTCGATTTTTCATAATTTCATAATTAATAAATGTTATTTAAGAAAGCCTGCCGAAAATCCGGTGTTTCTATGTCAAACAGTTTGGCTATATTTCAGTCTTCTGTGATGCATATGAAGTGTAATATTGGAATGCAAACAAAAAACGAGTTTGCATTCCATTTCAACTTTACAGTACATCTGACATGGTACAGGTGTCTTTTTTAAGCCCATAACCATGTATGTGCGGTGTGTCCTTTGTTTCATTGTAGATGTGTTTAAGACTACCAAGAAAGACTCTGTGTGACCCCAAGAAAGCTAAGGTAAATGAGCAAAACGACTACCGCCCCGTAGCACTCATTTTCGTCATCATGAAGTGCTTTGAGAGACTAGTCAAGGACCATATCACCTCCACCCTACCTGACACCCTAGACCCACTCCAATTTGCTTACCGCCCAAATAGGTCCACAGACGACACAATCGCAACCACACTGCACACTGCCCTAACCCATCTGGACAAGAGGAATAGCTATGTGAGAATGCTGTTCTTCGACTACAGATCAGCATTTAACACCATAGTACCCTCCAAACTCGTCATCAAGCTCGAGACCCTGGGTCTCAACCCCTCCCTGTGCAACTGGTGGTGAGGGTAGGTAACAACATCTCCACCCCACTTATCCTCAACACTGGAGCCCCACAACAGTGTGTTCTGAGCCCTCTCCTGTACTCCCTGTTCACCCATGACTGCGTTCCCATGCACACCTCCAACTCAATCATCAAGTTTGCGGACGACACTACAGTGGTAGGCTTGATTACCAACAACGACGAGACGGCCTACAGGGAGAAGGTGAGGGCCCTTGGAGCGTGGTGTCAGGAAAATAACCTCACACTCAACGTCAACAACACAAAGGAGATGATTGTGGACTTCAGGAAACAGCAGAGGAGGGCACCCCCCTATCCACATCGACAGGACAGTTGCGGAGAGGGGAGTAAGTCTTCCTCGGCGTACACATCACGGACAAACTGAATTGGTCCACCCACACAGACAGCGTCGTGAAGAAGGAGCAGCAGCGCCTCTTCAACCTCAGGAGGCTGAAGAAATTCGACTTGACACCAAAAGCACTCACAAACTTCTACAGATGAACAATCGAGAGCATCCTGTCGGGCTGTATCACTGCCTGGTACGGCAACTGCTCCACCCACAACTGTAAGGCTCTCCAGAGGGTAGTGAGGTCTGCACAACGCATCACCGGGGGCAAACTACCTGCCTTCAAAGACACCTACACCACCCGATGTCACAGGAAGGCCATAAAGATCATCAAGGACAACAACCACCCGAGCCACTGCCTGTTCACCTCGCTATCATCCAGAAGGCGAGGTCAGTACAGGTGCGTTCAAGCAAGGGACCGAGAGACTGAAAAGCAGCTCTATCTCAAGGCCATCAGACTGTTAAACAGCCACCACTAACATTGAGTGGCTGCTGCCAACACACTGACTCAACTCCAGCCACTTTAATAATGGAAATTGATGGAAATTGGTGTAAAAATGTATCACTAGCCACTTTAAACAGTGCTACTTAATATAATGTTTACATACCCTACATTACTCATCTCGTATGTATATGTATATACTGTACTCTATATCATCTACTGCATCTTTATGTAATACATGTATCACTAGCCACTTTAAACTATGCCACATTGTTTACATACCCTACATTACTTATCTCATATGTATATACTGTACTCGATACCATCTACTGTATCTTGCCTATGCCGTTCTGTACCATCACTCATTCATATATTTTTACGTACATATTCTTTATCCCTTTACACTTGTGTGTATAAGGTAGTAATTGTGGAATTGTTAGGTTAGATTACTCGTTGGTTATTACTGTATTGTCGGAACTAGAAGCACAAGCATTTCGCTACACTCGCATTAACATCTGCTAACCATGTGTATGTGACAAATAACATTTGATTTGATTTGATTTAGCAAAATGCAGTAAAAGGTTAAGACCACAAGTGAGGTTTTTATTGCTCAATCTAATTTGTGCTGAATAAAGCAATTATCGAGATATTAAAGTGTCACCAACAAAACACGTAAACAATAGGCCTCTAGAAAATGTAGCATATTGCATTCATTTTCCACACGCAAAAAGCACTTTTCATTGGTACGAAAAGAAATGCCACTCAATGAGGGCAGCATTTATTTGTAATCTCGAAGCAATGAACCCAATCAGTCCTCCATGACAACAAAGTCATAAATAACAGAGTAGGCTAATAAATCCTTCATTTTTGGGTTATTTTCAGGTAAAATAATTTGACAAATCTATATGTTCATATTTCCAAGTCCTATTCTTGAAGATCAAGGGGTATAAAATAATTGTAATGACTGGAAATCTGACACACTTAGTTTTTTTTAATGTATTGAACTAGAAAGCAATGGGTTAGAAGATGACTACATAACCCATATTGTAAAATATAACATCCATTTATGGCCAGCTATGTAAACTCTAACATTGATTTATCCTGCAATTGGTAATATTCATCTTTGTCTTCTTCTAACGTCTCTTAAGGGGAAAGTAATACAAAAGTACCTGAAAGTAATCAGATTACATTTGTGAGTTTGAACAGGTAACTAGTAACTGTAAAGGAATACATTTAGAAAGTAACCTACCCAACCCTGTTGATTGTAATCTAACCTGTGTCTTCTTGTTAAAAGGCCCTGTCTATCTCTTAATCTCATCTCAATCCTCTTCAAAGTGTTTTGGATACCCTGCGTTGCTCCTCCTTGTCAGGCTGTGGGTAACTGGTGCATGGAATCAGGTGCAGGAGAGCAGAGATGAGTGTACAAGGTAGTTTATTCCACGAACTGCACCAGTATAAAACAAATACTAAAGGTGCGTGAAAATACCGGTCATTCGTAAATAACGGGCGTAATAACGAACCCGGGAAACAATACCTTTCATCAAGATACAACCTGAACATAATAAACAAACACGCACACCAACATGGGGGAAACAGAGGGTTAAATAATGAACATGTAATTGGGGAATAGAAACCAGGTGTGTAGAAAACAAAGTGAAAAGTGGAAATGAAAAGTGGATCGGCGATGGCTAGAAAGCCGGTGACGTCGACCACCAAACTCCGCCCGAACAAGGAGAAGGAAGTCGTGACACTCCTGCTGCAGCTGCACCCTGGGTTGTACCACTGTTGTTGTCGATGCCCTGCAGCTGCTTACGTTTATGCATTCATTCAGAATGTTTAAGTCTAGAGTCAAAGGCCCAATGTAGCTGTTTTTATCTCAATATCAAATAATTTATGGTTAAGAATTAAGTACCTAACTGTGATGGTTTTCATTTCAAATGGTCAAAAAGAAAGAAAAATAGCTTCTTAGAAAATAGCAATCTCTCAAGCAAAAGGACGGTCTCAGAGTAGTCTGAGTGGGGAGGGTGAAACTGAAAACTAGCTGTTATTGGCAGAGAGGTTTGGAGCACTGTTTCTTATTGGTATATTAACTAGACAGACGTAAACTCCATCCCGCCAAAACAGGCTGGCACAGCTCTAAAAGGGCCTCAGATGCTCTATTGGGATGAGGTCTGGGGACTGCGCAGGCCACTTAAGTAAACTGTACTCGCTGTCATGTTCCAGGCAATTTTGGTGATCGTGTGCCCACTGGAGTCGCTTCTTCTTGTTTTTAGCTGATAGGAGTGGAATCTGGTGTGGTTGTCTGCTGCAATAGCTCATCCATGACAAGGATCTACAAGTTGTGCTTTCCAAGATGCTGTTCTGCACACCACCGTTGTACTGCGCCATTATTTGTTTGTGGCTCGTATTTTGGCTTGCACGATTCTTGCCATTCTCCTTCGACCTCTCGGTAAAATCTAGACACCGTTGTGCATGAAAAACCCATGAGGGCGGCCGTTTCTGAGATACTGTAACCAAAAAGTGGAGCAAAAGCGTGCCTGGCATCAACGATCATACTACACTCAAAGTCGCTTAGGTCACTAGTTTTGCCCCTTCTAACGTTCAATCAAACAGTAACTGAATGCCTTGATGCCTGTCTGCCTCCTTTATATATCAAGCAACAGACACTTGACTCACTTTCTGTAGGATCCATTTTTGTGAATGGGGTGGTGAACCTAATAAATTGGCCAGTGAGTATATATAAAACACAGGAAATCTAGTTTTTGACTGCACTATGCATTTGGGAAAGGGTTAAAACACAAACAACTCCACAGTTAAGTTTAGGCATTTCGAATAGTTAAGTTAAGGGTTACGGTTTGGAATAAGGTTAGAGGAAAAAAATGGGTGCCTATCACTTGGATTCAATGCGCAACCCCTAGAAGTGGAGCTCGTGGCTTACGTCCATCCACCACCCCTATCCACAACGTCCTAGCAAAACCCCAGCCTACTTAATTGTAATAGCTCTCACCGTCGCCCATAGTGGCCGGTTTTGTGTACCTGGACGGATGTTGGATTTACAAGTGGATCTTGAGCAACCTGGCTGCTCCTCCCCTCCCCTCCTCTCTCCTCTACTCTCCTCTCCATCCCTATCCTCTCCTCTCCTATGCTCTCCGCACCTCCCTCCCTCCCCTCTCCTCTCTTTCCTGTAATAAACTGAGAGAGAGAGAGAGAGAGAGAGAGAGAGAGAGAGAGAGAGAGAGAGAGAGAGAGAGAGAGAGAGAGAGAGAGAGGTATCTGGAGTGAGTGCATGGGCCAATTAGAGTGTTGCCCTAGGTCGGCTGTTATCTCTCTCTCACACAGCCTTTACAGCATCTATACACAAAGCCTTGCCCCCAGGCACACACAGACACAAACACACATATACACACACATGAACTTAGATGCATACACACAAATGCACCAACACTCACACGTGCACCAGGCGCATACACACGTACACACACACACACGTATGCACTCATACACTATCCGTATACACACACTTACACACATAGAAGGTTTCTTACACATATGTTTTATTTAAGTGCTGCAGTCAGGCATCCTCTCAACTTACCCCCCTCCACACACACACACACACACACACACACACACACACACACACACACACACACACACACACACACACACACACACACACACACACACAGTATCGAGGCATGATCTAACAAGGTTAGAGAGAGGGGGGAGTGAGGGAAGAGGAGACGGGGAGAAGGGGGGAACTAGAGAAGTGAGGAGAGGAAAAAGAGAGGAGAAGGGATTTGACAAGGAGGGGGAAAAGAAGAGAGATCAATAGAGTTGCCTGAAAGCAGTGTAGACACAGCTGGCTAGCCTGACCACAGCCACATGCACACACACGCATCCATAGAGTTAGAGAAATGGACAGAATATGAAAGAGAACGATATGGAGAATTACAGATGTATAGATGAAGCTGGACAGAACAGAGCAGAGACATACTATACAGACGGACCTACAGTATACTGTACTTTTAAGTTCCCCATCAAGAAACCAAGAAACAATTGGTTTCTTTGGAACTGACAAATAGTCACTGACAACAACCAAAACAAAACAGCTGGGATTCTAGGAGGGGCTCTGAAAGACACTCATGGGGTTGTCCACTGAAAGTTGACGAGCAACAACAACTAGTACCAAAAAGACACCCACCATGAGACCCACTAAATTTGCCCAAGAAGAGGCAAACAAAATAAAAACCCACAACAAACTTTAAGACAGGAAGCAAACCAGAAAGTGGAGCAAAGCAAAAACACGGAATATCATAAAGTTTTTTTTTTTTAAATCAAATAGGGAGAGCCAACTAAAGGTGTTAAAAATCCAGACAACTGGAGCACTGGGCCAGCTGCTCTTAAATATCACCTGGTGAAACACCTTCCGACTAACGAGATGACAAACCAGCACAGTTGTAACGCATACTGACTAACGAGGTGACACCAATCAGTGTGCCAAACGTGCTAACATGCTAACGTCCGATGGGAAAACCAACGCTTGTAATGGTACAGACAGACCTACAGTATACTGTACAGACAGACCTATGATGTGTCAGATGAAAGAAGAACCTTGTTAGAACCAGACTGATAAAACACAGCTGAACATGGAATGTTCACACACACACACACACACACACACACACACACACACACACACACACACACACACACACACACACACACACACACACACACACACACACACACACACACACACACAGTGCCTACAGCCCAGTACATCACTAGGGCCGAGCTCCCTGCCATCCAAGACATCTATACCAGGCGGTGGCAGAGGAAGCCCCTAACAATTGTCAAAGTCTCCAGCCACCTAAGTCATCCTTATCCAATTCTGAGGTGCATATTGAAGATATTGGAAGGACTGTCCACAGTTACTTTTCGTCAGCCAACAAGATGAATAGGCCTAACAAACAGCAAAAGCACTAGCCTTTGTCAATCTACTATCCCCCATAGAAGGTTGACCTATTCTACTCTATGTGAGAAATAAATGATCCAAACATAGTCTGGGACAGTTTTGGAATGTGATAGATCCTAAATTAATACAATACACAATGTGGCTGATGCAACAGATCAGAATGTTTAGCTTAATATGTTGATTAGGCTATTTCTTCACATTATAAGCGTTGCAATGCGCACATGCTAGTAGGCTATAAGCGAGAATGTTCCTTTAGCTGAAAACACCATTATCAAAAGTGACCGCAAATGCTATTATGATTTTATTATCAAGGTGTATTTTTGTGGTGTAAATTATCATCCCCAAACTCACTCGCTGCTTATGTATTCCAGTTAGACTCTACACCCCCTGTAAAGTGGATTAATGTGCTTAATTTTAAGAAGTTATTTGGCCACTTTAGTTTGCGATACAAACCTTATTAAAACATATAGGCCTAAGGGCTAGGCTACATGAGGTGTGCGACTATGATTAGAAAAAGTCGCAAAAAAAGGCATTGTTTCTTATGCTGGGCATCATTCATATGTGATAATATATCATTCACAAGTGATAGGCTAATATTGTCACCCATCAGACGGTTCTTGATCTAATCTTGTCTTTACATATATGTCACACCCTGACCATTGTTTGCTTTGTATGTTTCTATGTTTTGGTTGGTCAGGGTGTGATCTGAGTGGGCATTCTATGTTGGATGTCTTGTTTGTCTATTTCTATGTCTGGCCTGATATGGTTCTCAATCAGAGGCAGGTGTTAGTCATTGTCTCTGATTGGGGACCATATTTAGGTAGCCTGGGTTTCACTGTGTGTTTGTGGGTGATTGTTCCTGTCTCTGTGTTTTCACAGATAGGACTGTTTAGGTTTTCGCACATTTTTTCTTTTGTTAGTTATTTCATGTCTAGTTCCTTTATTAAAGAACATGAATAACCACCACGCTGCGTTTTGGTCCGCTTCTCCTTCACCAGAGGAAAACCCTTACAATATACTAAATAATATATGTGTGAAATTAGTTTTTATTTAGAATAGACAATTATCATGCACATGTATCAAAACTGGGGCAGCGGGAAAAAATACATGTCATCTATGCCCTTATATGGTGGACACTTTTCTCCATGGTTTATTTTCATGCCAGCCAGGTAGGCTATACTCCTGTTGTAAATATAAGCAATGTGCTTAATATTAGGAAAGTTGAAAAATAAATATAAGCCAGTAGAAAGTGGATCCTCCTCTTTTTAGTAGAGGCCATCATTCTGTTTTCTTGCGCAATTGCATATCCTATTGAAACATGCGCAACATGAGCTGATGGGCTCTCATGAAGTGTTTGATTGGATTTACAAGTACATTTGCATTGATGTCAGAGTGATTAAAGGGACAATAGAGTGCTGAGTACCAGGCATTTAGCAAGTTTGGTAGGCTACTAATGACCATCAGCAGCATTACTATGACTAAACAGTCACGTGGAATTTGACTGCCTTCATGACTCGTGACCTGTGCTGCGGTAATACAGTCACCACAACAGCCCTACTCATCACACATGCTGCTGCTACTGTTTATTACTTATCCTGTTGCCTATTCACTTTATTCCTAGTTATAGGTACAGTACATACACTATATATACAAAAGTATGTGGACACCCTTTCAAATTAGTGGATTCGGCTATTTCAGCCACACCCGTTGCTGAAAGGTATATCAAATTGAGCACACAGACATGCAATCTCAATAGACAAACATTGGCAGTAGAATGGCCTTCCTGAAGAGCTCAATGACTGGCACCATACTGGGATGCTACTTTTCCAACAAGTCATTTTGTGACATTTCTGGTCTGCTAGAGCTTCTCCGGTCAACTGTAAGTGCTGTTATTATGATGTGGAAATGTCTAGGAGCAACAAAGCCGCAAAGTGGTAGGACACACAAGCTCACAGACACTCACGACCGAGTTCCAAACTGCCTCTGGAAGTAACGTAACACAAGAACTGTTTGCCGGGAGCTTCATGAAATGGGTTTCTATGGCCGAGCAGCCACACACAAGCCTAAGATCACCATGCTCAATGCATAGCGTCGGCTGAAGTGGTGTATAGCTTGCAACCGTGGAAACACATTCTCTGGAGTGATGAATCACGCTTCACTATCTGGCAGTCCGAAGGATGAATCTGGGTTTGGTGGATGCCAGTACAGCGCTACCTGCCCCAATGCATAGTGCCAACTGTAAAGTTTGGTGGAGGAGGAATAATGGTCTGGGACTGTTTTTCATGGTTCAAGCTAGGCCCCTTAGTTCCAGTGAAGGGAAATCTTAATGCTACAGCATACAATGACTTTCTAGACTATTCTTTACTTTCTATACCCTTTCCTGGTTCAGCATGACAATGACCCTGTGCACAAAGGTATAGCCAAGGTATCATTGCTCATTGTGTATTTCTTATTACGTGTTATTACTTTTCTATTATTTCTCTACTTTCTTTCTCTCTGCATTGTTGGGAAGGGCCCGTAAGTAAGCATTTCACTGTTAGTCTACACCTGTTGTTTACAAAGCATGTGATGAATAAAATGTGATGATTCGATTTGAAACTGTGATGTATGACTAAGCTGGTAATTGCAGCTTATCTGCCAGAACAGCTAAAGGTAACTATATCCCCTCTTCCTTCTTCCTTTTCTCATTCTCTCTCATCCTCCTCTCTGTTCCTCTCCACCCCCTCTTTGTCTCCTCTGCTTTCCTTCTCTCTCCCCTTTTCTACTTTCGTCCTCTCCTCTCTACTGTTCGTCTGTTCGGCTCTCTTTGCCTTCTTATCTTCTCTCTTCTTCTGATATGAGAGGTTATAACTGTTCATGAGGTCTGTTATGTCACTATTATGACAGGGACTTGTACCTTGATAACAAAGGGTTGTCTCACAGATCAATCTAACTCCCTGTCCAACAGCAAAAACAGTTAAAGCATCCCACAGTTGAACTCACTCTATCTGTAACAAAGCAGCTGTCTTCTAAGAAATACAGCATGCACACACACACACACACACACACACACACACACACACACACACACACACACACACACACACACACACACACACACACACACACACACACACACACACACACACACACACACCCTATTTCTCTCCCTCTATTTTACACACACATTTGAATCAGAGGTGTCTATATTGATGTGTCTCAGTGTTTTGGAAAAATAAGTGTGTTTGTTGGTGATTGTTTCTCCGTTGTCTGCTAAAATGTCCTTCGTCACACACACACACACACACACACACACACACACACACACACACACACACACACACACACACACACACACACACACACACACACACACACACACACACACACACACACACACACACACACACACACACACACACACACACTCTGTCACGCTCTGCCTTTCCCTCCAATCGATTGGTAACAGTCTTGTCTAAGACATACTTTAATGTTCTACTCCTTTTTCTTCCTCTTTCTTCTGCACATGCTATTTAACACTTCTCTATATCATCCTCTTATCTCACCCTCCCTCTCTCCCTCCCTCCCCATCTGTCTCTCTCTTGCTCTGCATTCTTCTCCCTCTCGTTGCCTCCATCCCTCTCTTTTTATCTGTCTATCCCTCTCCTATTCTCCCATCTCTCTTTGTCTTTTCCTACCTCCCTTAATATCTCTGTCTCTGTCTGTCTGTCCATCCATCTTTCTGTGTATCTATTTCTCTCTCTCTCTCCCTCACCCTCTCTCATTCTCTCTCTCTCCCTCTCTCTCTCTCTCTCTCTCTCTCTCTCTCTCTCCCCCTCTCTCTTGCTCTCCCTCCCTCTCGATCTCTCTCTCGATCTCTATCTCTCCCTCAGGTCTTAGATATGTGCATGGTGAATGGAAAGTGGATAGAGTACTGGTACGGCCTGGTACGGCAACTGCTCCGCCCACAACCGTAAGGCTCTCCAGAGGGTAATGGGGTCTGCACAACGCATCACCAAGGGAAAACTACCTGCCCTCCAGGACACCTACACCACCCGATGTTACAGGAAGGCCATAAAGATCATCAAGGACAACAACCACCCGAGCCAGTGCCTGTTCACCCCGCTATCATCCAGAAGGCGAGGTCAGTACAGGTGCATCAAAGCTGGGACCGAGAGACTGAAAAACAGCTTCTATCTCAAGGCCATCAGACTGTTAAACAGCAACCACTAACATTGAGTGGCTGCTGCCAACACACTGACTCAACTCCAGCCACTTTAATAATGGGCATTGATGGGAAATTATGTAAAATATATCACTAGCCACTTGAAACAATGTTTACATACCCTACATTATTCATCTCATATGTATATGTATATACTGTACTCTATATCATCTACTGCATCTTTATGTAATACATGTATCACTAGCCACTTTAACTATGCCACTTTGTTTACATACTCATCTCATATGTATATACTGTACTCGATACCATCTACTGTATCTTGCCTATGCTGCTCTGTACCATCACTCATTCAGATATCTTTATGTACATATTCTTTATCCCCTTACACTTGTGTATAAGACAGTAGTTTTGGAATTGTTAGTTATATTACTTGTTGATTATTACTGCATTGTCGGAACTAGAAGCACAAGCATTTCGCTACACTCGCATTAACATCTGCTAACCATGTTTATTGTGACAAATAACATTTGATTTGATTTGATCTTGGGATGAGCGGGCAACTTCACATGACATTGTTACAAATCTAATCGGACTGATAGGATCATTTTACCTCTGTCTATAAGGTCATCACCTCACTCTAGACAACACACGCACACACATGCACATACTCACTGGCACGTCCACACATACAAACACTCACACACACACACACACACACACACACACACACACACACACACACACACACACACACACACACACACACACACACACACACACACACACTGTGCTGCTGGAGCCTACTGACATTTACAGGCTTAGGACTCCGTGTCAAATACAGAAACAGAGAGAGAAAGTTCAAATGAAGTATGATCAATCATCAGACAGAGTGTTTATCTGTGATGAACCGAGTGAGTTTACACCAGTCATAAAATATAAACACACTCTGTGTCACATGTAGAAATGGAATCGTGGAGTCTTTGGTCTTCGTGTGTGTGTGAATGTTATTTATTCTGCAGTGAAGCTGTCTCCTAGAGAAGCTGCAGATTACCTCTCAATGCTTTAAATAATGAGAATTGTGAATTGGCGCACACAGAAATTGGAAAGAAAATAGCTTTTCGTGACAGGATGGAGGATAGCTTCAGTTACAGATACACACACACACTCGCACACACACATGCTTCAGTTACAGACAGAAAGACACACACACACATTCAGAAGATAGCTTCAGTTTGTCCATCTCAATCAACATAGGAGCAGCGGGCTGAGCTTTCTATATTTGTGTTCTGAGCAGTCCCTCCGTGTCAGAATCACACTCACACAGACCAATAGACCTGGGTTCAAATATTAATCAGGGTATTTCAATTACTTACAGAGACATTTTGGAAGTAAGTATTTGGGAGAAAATAAAATGTACGCTATTTAGAATAAATCATTTTAAAATACTCATATACACAACAATAAAAAATGTTTTAAATGCCCATGTATTATTACCAAGGTTATTATAGTTTTGTGATTTAATATGTGTTTTTATTTCTATTTGTTTTTAGATTTTTATTTGAAATTACGTTTAGTTTCAGTTCGATTTCAGACTTGATTTACAAATGTTTTATTAGTTTTAGCGGGGAATAATTTCACGTACATCTTAGCCAAATACATTTAAACTCAGTTTTTCACAATTCCTGACATTTAATCCTATAAAAAATGTCCTGTCTTGGGTCAGTTAGGATCACCACTTTATTTTAAGAATGTGAAATGTCAGAATAATAGTAGAGAAAACCATTTATTTCAGCTTTTATTGATTTCATCACATTCCCAGTGGGTCAGAAGTTTACATAAACTCAATTGGAATTAGGTAGCATTGCCTTTAAAATGTTTAACTTGGGTGAAACGTTTTGGTAGCCTTCCACAAGCTTCCCACAATATGTTGGGTGAATTTTGGCCCATTCCTCCTGACAGAGCTGGTGTAACTGAGTCAGATTTTTAGGCCTCCTTGCTCGCACATGCTTTTTCAGTTCTGCCCACAAATTTTCTATGGGATTGAGGTCAGGGCTTTGTGAAGGCCACTCCAATACCTTGACTTTGTTGTCATTAAGCCATTTTGCCACAACTTTGGAAGTATGCTTGGGGTCATTGTCCATTTGGAAGACCCATTGGCGACCAAGCTTTAACTTCCTGACTGATGTCTTGAGCTGTTGCATCAATATATCCACGTAATTTTCATCTCTCATGAAGCCATCTATTTTGTGAAGTGTACCAGTCCCTCCTGCAGCAAAGCACCCCAACAACATGATGCTGCCACCCCCGTGCTTCACGGTTGGGATGATGTTCTTCGGCTTGCAAGCTTCCCCCTTTTTCCTCCAAAAATAACGATGGTCATTATGGCCAAACAGTTCTATTTTTGTTTCATCAGACCAGAGGACATTTCTCCAAAAAGTACAATCTTTGTCCCCATGTGCAGTTGCAAACCTTAGTCTGGCTTTTTTTACGGCGGTTCTGGAGCAGTGGCTTCTTCCTTGCTGAGCAGCCTTTTAGGTTATGCTGATATAGGACTCGTTTTACTGTGGATATAGATACTTTTGTACCTGTTTCCTCCAGCATCTTCACAAGGTCCTATGCTGTTGTTCTGGGATTGATTTGCACTCTTCGTACCAAAGTACGTTCATCTCTAGGAGACAGAACGCGTCTCCTTCCTGAGCAATATGGCGGCTGCGTGGTCCCATGGTGTTTATACTTGCGTACTATTGTTTGTGCAGATGATCGTGGTACCTTCAGGCGTTTGGAAGGGTTAACCCTAACCCTAACCCAAGAATGAACCAGACTTGTGAAGGTCTCCAATTGTTTTCCGGAGGTCTTGGCTGATTTCTTTTGATTTTTCCATGATGTCAAGCGAAGAGGCACTGAGTCTGAAGGTGTCTGAAGGTGGACCTTGAAATACATCCACAGGTACACCTCCAATTGACTCAAATGATGTCAATTAGCCTATCAGAAGCTTGTAACGCTATGACATCACTTTCTGGAATTTCAAGTCAAGTTAAGGTATGTAAACTTCTGACCCACTGGAATTATGGATAGACATAAAATCTCTGTATCTCTGTCATGATGGAATCTGTGAGACCATTGGCAGCACCATTGAGGCCAGCTCAATATTGAAATAGTCAATTTTCTTCTCAAGTCAAATTCATTGGCTGATCCCTCTTGATGACCCGGCTGTCACGACTCCAATTGGGTCATTAAGTCATGTCAACCGAGTCATCAGGAGGGATCAGCCAATGAAGTTGGATGTTGACTAAATCAAAAAGGTGAAAGTGCTTAACGGCATTGCCCATGCTAACACAGGCTTTTGGCCACTAGAGGACTCCATACAACTCTACGGCCAGGTCAAAGGTTTGGTTAGGTTAAAATTCTAAATAAATCCTAATGTCACTTGGATTTAAAGGATATGCGCCAAGACTGGTGCAATAAATATGGTGGAAGGAAACTATTTTTTTTACTTTAGCATTAGATGTTAGAAGAATCAAGTACCTTTACCTTAATCTGACAGAATGAAAGGGGGAAATAACAACAAATGGAGTCATGGCACATTTGATGTGTTATGTTTATGTAATATTAAACATATATCACTGACTAACCCCCTCAAATAGCGTTAATAATAACAGCTACACCAACAGCAAAACATAAGCAATACAACACTTCTTCACAAATCTATCAGTTCAAAGTCAGTGTGTGTGTGTGTGTGTGTGTGTGTGTGTGTGTGTGTGTGTGTGTGTGTGTGTGTGTGTGTGTGTGTGTGTGTGTGTGTGTGTGTGTGTGTGTGTGTGTGTGTGTGTGTGTGTGT
Source organism: Oncorhynchus masou masou (assembly GCF_036934945.1). Classification (NCBI taxonomy): domain Eukaryota; kingdom Metazoa; phylum Chordata; class Actinopteri; order Salmoniformes; family Salmonidae; genus Oncorhynchus; species Oncorhynchus masou. Next base: position 66,446,154 of record NC_088239.1, on the reverse strand, counting down.
GTGTGTGTGTGTGTGTGTGTGTGTGTTTCTGTTCAAGAAAACTATGCATTCCAGAGAGGTGGTTGTTTCGGTTTCTCAAGCCTGATGACAGTTGTCCACAGACTGAACATATTCTCTCTACAAACGCTTGGGATGCAAGGGCAGAAACCAGATCCAATGCCACATAGCACAGCTTTAGATAAAAAGCCATTCTTACCTGCCAGAACTGGAGGACGTGACTCTGTAAACATGACCCCCTTTTACCTCTTTGAGGTATTTCCATAGCTCACAAGGGGCACTTAATGCCCGGCCAGGTTAACTCTCCAGCTGGACAGTGATCTCAGACACAATCTTCAATGTGAGGAAGCTATATTTCTGAAGCACTGTGGTCGAGATGCTTGCCGAATTCATTGTGCTGGCATCTTCCTGGGGTCCTGCTACTCCATGGCTGTACTCTCTGATTTGCTGAAGTACAAAAGACTCTGCTTCCCTCTTCAGTGGCTCCATCTCTGTTGAGCGAAGTGCCAGAGACACAACTGAGTCCATCAGGCAAGCTGCTGCAGGGGTTGGATCGAAGTTGGCTGCCAGAGGATTCAGTATGTATGTGAAGTGCTGTCGCAGGACCCGCACCAACTGTTTTGCAACAGTAGTTGACTGCAAGTCTGCCTCAAGGTTGAAAAGGCACGGCACCACATCAGAGAGTGACTGGCTGTCAGTTTGAAGTTAGTCTGTGTGAATTTTGCCAATGGCTTCAGAAACTTCACAAGCTGCTCTAGATTGGCCCAGTCACTGGTCAGTATGTTGGTCGTCGTGGATTTTCTAAAGGCTCCAGAAACTTCACAAGCTGCTCTAGATTGGCCCAGTCACTGGTCAGTATGTTGGTCGGTGTGAATTTTCTAAAGGCTCCAGAAACTTCACAAGCTGCTCTAGATTGGCCCAGTCACTGGTCAGTATGTTGGTCGTCGTGGATTTTCTAAAGGCTCCAGAAACTTCACAAGCTGCTCTAGATTGGCCCAGCCACTGGTCAGTATGTTGGTCGGTGTGAATTTTCTAAAGGCTCCAGAAACTTCACAAGCTGCTCTAGATTGGCCCAGTCACTGGTTAGTATGTTGGTCGTCGTGGATTTTCTAAAGGCTCCAGAAACTTCACAAGCTGCTCTAGATTGGCCCAGCCACGCTCTGTGCTCACCCTCATATTTCTTCCCTGTTAGCTAGTGATAGCTAGTGATAGTGATGCACAAGTTAGGCCTATTTGAAACACCGGCATCTACTGGCAGCATTTACCCACAAGATTCAGATGCTTGAAAACCCCATTAGAAAAAAACTGCTTGAAAACCCCATTTGATTTTTGCTCAAAGTTTAGAAGGAAAAAAGTAAAACTTCTATTTTATTTTAGTTCGTTTTGCAGTCAAAGATAATAGTTCCAGTATAGTTTTAGTTTTTCAAATGTTTCAGTTTACTAAAATGATCTGTCCAATTTGAGTTATTATTTTATTTTCAGTTTTCGTTTACTATAATAATCTTGATTTGAACCCAGGTCTGCACACCAACCCTGTTACCTTATCAGACATGGACTACACATACACATCCAGTGATAGGCTACCTGAGATGATGGAGGCGTGTCTAAACTCTTCTGAGAATTCGTGGAGCTCATAGGGTGACATCTCATAGAAGTCCTCGCCTGGAATACAAACAAAAACATAGAGAGAGTGAGTGTGTGTAAAGTCTGTGTGTGTGTTAGAGAAAGTGAAAAAGAGAGCGTCAGAGAGAAAGAAAGAGATATAAACAGGTATCAAGGCGTGTTTAGCATTGAGATTGAACCCAAGATAGCAGCCATCAAACAGTTAGAATATAACTTTTTAAAAAGCTAAGACATAAACCATTTATTTTTCAATTCCAGGAACAATGTAGCCTAACTTTTAACAGTTGACTACACATTATCAAGCATTTACAGTAGACCTGACGAGACACATTCTATTCTGCTGGTGACTCGCCCATCGTGTGTGTGTGTAGAGGGGTATGGTACCTTAGGGGTTTAATAAAGCGGGTGACAAGACTCCATGTATATGTATGAGGCTCTGAAACAAGGTTTCTGTCTGTAAGACTGATATCACCTGCAGCCATACATACTGTTACTGACTTAACCTCCTCTCCTCTCTTCTCCTCTCCTCTCCTCTCTTCTCCTCTCCTCTCCTCTCCTCTCCTCTCCTCTCCTCTCCTCTCCTCTCCTCTCCTCTCCTCTCCTCTCCTCTCCTCTCCTCTCCTCTCTTTTCTATTGCATCAAACCCATATCCTCTCCTATCCTGTGTTCTCTATCATCCCCCTCACCTGTTTCCTCCTCCTCCTACAACAACCCCCTCCCCCTGCCCACCTGAGAGGTATGTGTGGTCAGCATTATTTCAATCCTCCATCCTCACCTTGCCAGTCCCTGTTTAGCTCAGCCCACCAATCCCATCACTCAGCAGATAGTTTATCCACTAATCTATGGCCTCCTCATTGCTACTCTACATTCCAGAACACTTGCACTAACACACACACACTTGACGAGTCTTTATTGCGGGGGCATTCAGATTACAGGTGGGTAATTTATGTAAAGTCGCTGTTTCGCTTCCAACACACCACCTTAGATTACGTGAGTGTTTCTATCTCTCTCTCTCTCTCTCTCTCTTTCTCTCTCTCCTCTCTCTCTCTCTCTCTCTCTCTTTCTCCCTGTGTGCCGTGGAGAGAGCTGCTGTTACTAGCTGACCACCTGCCTGGGTAACAGAACGCTCAGTCAGAACTCCAGTCACGATGTATGGAGGTGGGGAAGGTAAACATCAAAGCTCACAACACTAATTTGGGTGTTAATGGTAACAATATTAGCATGTACATAACAGTTGTAACACAGGTAGTATTTGTGTGCTCTTGTGCTTTACATTCCTGGTCTACACATTTACCTGTCTCCATGTTCTTTCAACTTCAGTTCTGGTCTATATTAGCTCAGTGTTAGTTCAATTCTAGTTCAAAATAGCTCAATGTTACTTCAAGGTTAAAATACTTGTGTGTGTCTGTGTGTGTGTGTGTGTGTGTGTGTGTGTGTGTGTGTGTGTGTGTGTGTGCGTGTGTTTGCGTGTCTGTGCGTGCGTGTGTGTGCATGCGTGCATAGAGTGTGTGTACGTAGAGTGTGAGTGAGTAGAGTGTGAGTGCTGGTGCATGGTGTGATTGCATGCGTGTTGTGGAGTAAAGCTGAATTTGAGGCGTGAGGAACTGCTGTAGCTGCACTCCTCTCTCTAGGCCTCCTCTCATCTTTCACTCCCTCTCATCCCCTTTTTAATTATTACTGACAATACAGAACACATACTCACCCACTCTTTATATACAGTGGGGCAAAAAAGTATTTAGTCAGCCACCAATTGTGCAAGTTCTCCCACTTAAAAAGATGTGAGAGGCCTGTAATTTTCATCATAGGTACACTTCAACTATGACAGACAAAATGAGAAGAAGAAAAAATCCAGAAAATCACATTGTAGGATTTTTTATTCATTTATTTGCAAATTATTGTGGAAAATAAGTATTTGGTCAATAACAAAAGTTTATCTCAATACTTTGTTATATACCCTTTGTTGGCAATGACAGAGGTCAAATGTTTTCTGTAAGTCTTCACAAGGTTTTCACACACTGTTGCTGGTATTTTGGCCCATTCCTCCACGCAGATCTCCTCTAGAGCAGTGATGTTCTGGGGCTGTTGCTGGGCAACATGGACTTTCAACTCACTCCAAAGATTTTATATGGGGTTGAGATCTGGAGACTGGTTAGGCCACTCCAGGACCTTGAAATGCTTCTTACGAAGCCACTCCTTCGTTGCCCGGGCAGTGTGTTTGGGATCATTGTCATGCTGAAAGACCCAGCCACGTTTCATCTTCAATGCCCTTGCTGATGGAAGGAGGTTTTCACTCAAAATCTCACCATACATGGCCCCATTCATTCTTTCCTTTACACAGACCAGTCGTCCTGGTCTCTTTGCAGATAAACAGCCCCAAAGCATGATGTTTCCACCCTCATGCTTCACAGTAAGTATGGTGTTCTTTGGATGCAACTCAGCATTCTTCGTCCTCCAAACACGACGAGTTGAGTTTTTACCAAAAAGTTATATTTTGGTTTCATCTGACCATATGACATTCTCCCAATCTTCTTCTGGATCATCCAAATGCTCTCTAGGAAACTTCAGACGGGCCTGGAGATGTACTGGCTTAAGCAGGGGGACACTTCTGGCACTGCAGGATTTGAGTCCCTGGCGGCATAGTGTGTTACTGATGGTAGGCATTGTTACTTTGGTCCCAGCTCTCTGCAGGTCATTCACTAGGTCCCCCCGTGTGGTTCTGGGATTTTTGCTTATCGTTCTTGTGATCATTTGACCTCACGGGGTGAGCTCTTGCGTGGAGCCCCAGATCAAGGGAGATTATCAGTGGTCTTGTATGTCTTCCATTTCCTAATAATTGCTCCCACAGTTGATTTCTTCAAACCAAGCTGCTTACCTATTGCAGATTCAGTCTTCCCAGCCTGGTGCAGGTCTACAATTTTGTTTCTGGTGTCCTTTGACAGCCTTTTGGTCTTGGCCATAGTGGAGTTTGGAGTATGACTGTTTGAGGTTGTGGACAGGTGTCTTTTATACTGATAACAAGTTCAAACAGGTGCCATTAATACAGGTAATGAGTGGAGGACAGAGGAGCCTCTTAAAGAAGAAGTCTTGCTTGTTTGTAGGTGACCAAATACTTATTTTCCACCATAATTCCACCAAATAAATTCATAAAAATTACAGGTGTCTCTCATCTTTTTAAGTGGGAGAATGTGCACAATTGGTGACTGACTAAATACTTTACCTCCTCTCTCCATTTCTCCTCTCTCTTTCTTTTATATCTGTCTTCTTCTCCTAATCAGTCAAGCTCTTTCTCACTCTCTCTTAATTCAATTCAAGGTGCATTATTGCCATGAAATACATTCTGCAAACGTTGTCTCCATCTCCCCCTCTCTCCCTCTCTCTGTAGTGATGTGGGAGTCTGAGTGTATCTGAGTCTGCTGCTTTGTGAGCTGAAATAAAGAGCAGCATGTAGTTAAACAAACAGGGGTCAGAGCAGTTAATACAGCTATTACTGTCAAGGAGAGGGAGAGAGAGAGAGAGTAAGAGAGAGTAGAAAGAGAGAAACACTGTATATATATATATATATATATATATATATATATATATATATATATATATATATATATATAATAATATATATATATATATATACAGTGTTTCTATATATATACACTGTATGTGTGATGTTTACTGTTAATTTTGATTGTTTATTTCACTTTATATATTCACATTATATATTATCTACCTCACTTGCTTTGGCAATGTTAACACATGTTTCCCATGCCAATAAAGCCCTTGAATT